>NW_027261138.1:157500-270000 GCF_045791955.1 Oncorhynchus clarkii lewisi | reverse complement strand
CTCGTTTGCTGTTAGCTATCTCTTAGAAAATAAAGACTGTGAAACATTGTTGCATCTCGTTTGCTGTTAGCTATCTCTTAGAAAATAAAGACTGTGAAACATTGTTGCATCTCGTTTGCTGTTAGCTATCTCTTAGAAATTAAAGACTGTGAAACATTGTTGCATCTCGTTTGCTGTTAGCTATCTCTTAGAAAATAAAGACTGTGAAACATTGTTGCATCTCGTTTGCTGTTAGCTATCTCTTAGAAAATAAAGACTGTGAAACATTGTTGCATCTCGTTTGCTGTTAGCTATCTCTTAGAAAATAAAGACTGTGAAACATTGTTGCATCTCGTTTGCTGTTAGCTATCTCTTAGAAAATAAAGACTGTGAAACATTGTTGCATCTCGTTTGCTGTTAGCTATCTCTTAGAAATTAAAGACTGTGAAACATTGTTGCATCTCGTTTGCTGTTAGCTATCTCTTAGAAAATAAAGACTGTGAAACATTGTTGCATCTCGTTTGCTGTTAGCTATCTCTTAGAAAATAAAGACTGTGAAACATTGTTGCATCTCGTTTGCTGTTAGCTATCTCTTAGAAATTAAAGACTGTGAAACATTGTTGCATCTCGTTTGCTGTTAGCTATCTCTTAGAAAATAAAGACTGTGAAACATTGTTGCATCTCGTTTGCTGTTAGCTATCTCTTAGAAAATAAAGACTGTGAAACATTGTTGCATCTCGTTTGCTGTTAGCTATCTCTTAGAAAATAAAGACTGTGAAACATTGTTGCATCTCGCTTACTGTTATCTATCTCTTAGAAAATAAAGACTGTGAAACATTGTTGCATCTCGTTTGCTGTTAGCTATCTCTTAGAAAATAAAGACTGTGAAACATTGTTGCATCTCGTTTGCTGTTAGCTATCTCTTAGAAATTAAAGACTGTGAAACATTGTTGCATCTCGCTTACTGTTATCTATATCTTAGAAATTAAAGACTGTGAAACATTGTTGCATCTCGCTTACTGTTATCTATCTCTTGGAAATTAAAGACTGTGAAACATTGTTGCATCTCGTTTGCTGTTAGCTATCTCTTAGAAAATAAAGACTGTGAAACATTGTTGCATCTCGCTTACTGTTATCTATCTCTTAGAAATTAAAGACTGTGAAACATTGTTGCATCTCGCTTACTGTTATCTATCTCTTAGAAAATAAAGACTGTGAAACATTGTTGCATCTCGCTTACTGTTATATATCTCTTAGAAATTAAAGACTGTGAAACATTGTTGCATCTCGCTTACTGTTATCTATCTCTTAGAAATTAAAGACTGTGAAACATTGTTGCATCTCGCTTACTGTTATCTATCTCTTAGAAAATAAAGACTGTGAAACATTGTTGCATCTCGCTTACTGTTATCTATCTCTTAGAAATTAAAGACTGTGAAACATTGTTGCATCTCGCTTACTGTTATCTATCTCTTAGAAAATAAAGACTGTGAAACATTGTTGCATCTCGTTTGCTGTTAGCTATCTCTTAGAAAATAAAGACTGTGAAACATTGTTGCATCTCGTTTGCTGTTAGCTATCTCTTAGAAATTAAAGACTGTGAAACATTGTTGCATCTCGTTTGCTGTTAGCTATCTCTTAGAAAATAAAGACTGTGAAACATTGTTGCATCTCGTTTGCTGTTAGCTATCTCTTAGAAAATAAAGACTGTGAAACATTGTTGCATCTCGTTTGCTGTTAGCTATCTCTTAGAAAATAAAGACTGTGAAACATTGTTGCATCTCGCTTACTGTTATCTATCTCTTAGAAAATAAAGACTGTGAAACATTGTTGCATCTCGTTTGCTGTTAGCTATCTCTTAGAAAATAAAGACTGTGAAACATTGTTGCATCTCGTTTGCTGTTAGCAATCTCTAAGAAATTAAAGACTGTGAAACATTGTTGCATCTCGCTTACTGTTATCTATCTCTTAGAAATTAAAGACCGTGAAACATTGTTGCATCTCGTTTGCTGTTAGCTATCTCTTAGAAAATAAAGAATGTGAAACATTGTTGCATCTCGCTTACTGTTATCTATCTCTTAGAAATTAAAGACTGTGAAACATTGTTGCATCTCGCTTACTGTTATCTATCTCTTAGAAAATAAAGACTGTGAAACATTGTTGCATCTCGCTTACTGTTATCTATCTCTTAGAAATTAAAGACTGTGAAACATTGTTGCATCTCGCTTACTGTTATCTATCTCTTAGAAATGAAAGACTGTGAAACATTGATGCATCTCGCTTACTGTTATCTATCTCTTAGAAAATAAAGACTGTGAAACATTGTTGCATCTCGCTTACTGTTATCTATCTCTTAGAAATTAAAGACTGTGAAACATTGTTGCATCTTGCTTACTGTTATCTATCTCTTAGAAATTAAAGACTGTGAAACATTGTTGCATCTCGCTTACTGTTATCTATCTCTTAGAAATTAAAGACTGTGAAACATTGTTGCATCTTGCTTACTGTTATCTATCTCTTAGAAAATAAAGACTGTGAAACATTGTTGCATCTCGTTTGCTGTTAGCTATCTCTTAGAAATTAAAGACTGTGAAACATTGTTGCATCTCGTTTGCTGTTAGCTATCTCTTAGAAAATAAAGACTGTGAAACATTGTTGCATCTCGCTTACTGTTATCTATCTCTTAGAAAATAAAGACTGTGAAACATTGTTGCAGCTCGTTTGCTGTTAGCTATCTCTTAGAAAATAAAGACTGTGAAACATTGTTGCATCTCGTTTGCTGTTAGCTATCTCTTAGAAATTAAAGACTGTGAAACATTGTTGCATCTCGTTTGCTGTTAGCTATCTCTTAGAAAATAAAGACTGTGAAACATTGTTGCATCTCGTTTGCTGTTAGCTATCTCTTAGAAAATAAAGACTGTGAAACATTGTTGCATCTCGCTTACTGTTAGCTATCTCTTAGAAAATAAAGACTGTGAAACATTGTTGCATCTCGTTTGCTGTTAGCTATCTCTTAGAAAATAAAGACTGTGAAACATTGTTGCATCTCGTTTGCTGTTAGCTATCTCTTAGAAAATAAAGACTGTGAAACATTGTTGCAGTCTAAACTGTTTTTTTGTTTGTTGTTTTTGTTTTGCTGGTCGCATTATTGAATGCGGTGCGTCATGTCACATGACGGTTCTGTCTCTGTGTGTACGCCGGTCCAAAGCGTGACCAGGCCTGTTTGATTCATTCATAATGAAAAAGCATTGCTCCTTCTGCACTACAACTACAGTGGCCCGACTACAGACGATATAAATGTCGGGTGCATCTAATGATGCTATGTTTTCTGTTATTTTCATGATTTTGTTAGTTTGATTTTTTTGGTTCCCTCTGAAAGCCTAGGTCCTAAGGTCAAAGTTCACCATTGGTGGAAACAGTTTGGATTGGCAGGCTGCTACCGCAGTGCTTCAGTAGCTGGTATTCTACTTGAAGATAATCTACTCAGCAACTCTTGGTAACACAACAAAAGTTTGCTTTAAAACTGTTGTTCTACTGAGCAGGCTGAGCTAAAAAACACTTATTTTACCACTGTGGGAAAGAGAGGGATTTGTGTTGTGTACTCTGACCTGTTTTCATGTCACAGTGAGTCCGGGACATCTACTTCTACGATTCCCTTTTACTCTACAGCTGCTGGCAGACTCAGTGGAATAGAGTACTGGATCACTAGTACAGTACTAACTCTGCTCTGCTGCACCAGATATCTCCTTATTCTCTATGACTGACTCTCTACTCAACAGGATGGACTTTCTATCCACCACCAAAACACCAGAGAACTGAGATAGAGTAGCTAGCTCCTTTTGCCCAGAGCGGCTCAGAGCCCCCAGACAATCTCTGGAACAGCCTCCCACAAAACAGTCTTTGTTCCCCACAGTGAACAGCTGATTACTGGGGAAATAACACAAGGACACTGGCCTCTCGAGACTCTCTGATTAACACAAGGATATGTCTGACTCCATAGAGTTTTCTATCGCTACGCATGACGCTCTACTCAACAGGCTCTTATAGGCTCCTATATAGGGGGGGGCAGTGGGTTATCTATAGACTAACGATGGTAAATAGCCTCCTATAAAGGAGTGGGCAGTGGGTTATCTATAGACTAACGATGGTAAATAGGCTCCTATAAAGGAGTGGGTAGTGGGTTATCTATAGATTAACGATGGTAAATAGGCTCCTCATGTATCTTAAAGCATAATTGAGAAATAATTAAATCAAAGTTGGTCTTTCCCAGGCCTCCTTTAAGACTCCATAGTGTTTTATCTGTAGGTGCTACAGGTCTCCTTTAAGACTCCATAGTGTTTTATCTGTAGGTGCTACAGGTCTCCTCCTTTAAGGCTCCATAGTGTTTCATCTGTAGGTGCTACAGGCCTCCTTTAAGACTCCATAGTGTTTTATCTGTAGGTGCTACAGGTCTCCTTTAAGGCTCCATAGTGTTTCATCTGTAGGTGCTACAGGCCTCCGTTAAGACTCCATAGTGTTTTATCTGTAGGTGCTACAGGTCTCCGTTAAGACTCCATAGTGTTTCATCTGTAGGTGCTACAGGTCTCCTTTAAGACTCCATAGTGTTTCATCTGTAGGTGCTACAGGTCTCCTTTAAGACTCCATAGTGTTTAATCTGTAGGTGCTACAGGTCTCCTCCTTTAAGACTCCATAGTGTTTCATCTGTAGGTGCTACAGGTCTCCTTTAAGACTCCATAGTGTTTAATCTGTAGGTGCTACAGGTCTCCTCCTTTAAGACTCCATAGTGTTTTATCTGTAGGTGCTACAGGTCTCCTCCTTTAAGACTCCATAGTGTTTCATCTGTAGGTGTTACAGGTCTCCTTTAAGACTCCATAGTGTTTCATCTGTAGGTGTTACATGTCTCCTTTAAGACTCCATAGTGTTTAATCTGTAGGTGCTACAGGTCTCCTCCTTTAAGACTCCATAGTGTTTTATCTGTAGGTGCTACAGGTCTCCTTTAAGACTCCAGTGTTTCATCTGTAGGTGCTACAGGTCTCCTCCTTTAAGGCTCCATAGTGTTTCATCTGTAGGTGCTACAGGTCTCCTTTAAGACTCCAGTGTTTCATCTGTAGGTGTTACAGGTCTCCTCCTTTAAGACTCCATAGTGTTTCATCTGTAGGTGCTACAAAGCCAAAATTGGTGTCATATGAAGATTTACCGCTTGCTCTGTAATATGAGTAGTATTTTTGATTTTAATAACATTTTATTTACATTAATTTATAATATTAATTTTTCAATATATTGATGAACATTCACTGAACAAAAATATAACATGCAAGTATAGTGAACAGTGAACTACTTTTGACCAAAGGACAAGAAGGGCTGGCATAATTACCGTGTAACTGATGGTTACGGATGAAGACTGTCATGAAAAAAAATAACTGTCATAGCTGTAAAAAAATATATATTTTTACAATTATATATATATATATAAAATGATAAAATATATATATATATATATATATATGGCATTGGTGTGGTTGAGTCCGACTCTGAACAAGCTGATGAAACTTTGTCGCTGAAAAAAGCAAAGGAGTCTTTGGTTCCCTAGGACCTGGGAAACACCCCCCACAATGCAACAGCAGCACACATAGAAATACCATGAATAGAACAGGCTTGGAACCTGTAACCCTGGTAATATGACTGGTAAATAGCATGAATAGAACCTGTAACCCTGGTAATATGACTGGTAAATAGAATGAATAGAACCTATAACCCTGGTAATATGACTGGTAAATAGAATAAATAGAACCTGTAACCCTGGTAATATGACTGGTAAATAGAATGAATAGAACCTATAACCCTGGTAAATAGAATAAATAGAACCTGTAACCCTGGTAATATGACTGGTAAATAGAATGAATAGAACCTCTAACCCTGGTAATATGACTGGTAAATAGAATGAATAGAACCTATAACCCTGGTAATATGACTGGTAAATAGAATAAATAGAACCTGTAACCCTGGTAATATGACTGGTAAATAGAATGAATAGAACCTATAACCCTGGTAATATGACTGGTAAATAGAATGAATAGAACCTATGACCCTGGTAAATAGAATAAATAGAACCTTTAACCCTGGTAATATGACTGGTAAATAGAATGAATAGAACCTATAACCCTGGTAAATAGAATAAATAGAACCTGTAACCCTGGTAATATGACTGGTAAATAGCATGAATAGAACCTCTAACCCTGGTAATATGACTGGTAAATAGAATAAATAGAACCTATAACCCTGGTAAATAGAATACATAGAACCTGTAACCCTGGTAAATAGAATGAATAGAACCTGTAACCCTGGTAATATGACTGGTAAATAGAATGAATAGAACCTGTAACCCTGGTAATATGACTGATGAATAGAATGAATAGAACCTATAACCCTGGTAAATAGAATAAATAGAACCTGTAACCCTGGTAAATAGAATGAATAGAAGCTCTAACCGTGGTAAATAGAATGAATAGAACCTATAACCCTGGTAATATGACTGGTAAATAGAATAAATATAACCTGTAACCCTGGTAAATAGAATGAATAGAAGCTCTAACCCTGGTAAATAGAATGAATAGAACCTATAACCCTGGTAATATGACTGGTAAATAGAATGAATAGAACCTGTAACCCTGGTTATATGACTGGTAAATAGAATGAATAGAACCTGTAACCCTGGTAATATGACTGGTAAATAGAATGAATAGAACCTATAACCCTGGTAATATGACTGGTAAATAGAATGAATAGAACCTCTAACCCTGGTAAATAGAATTAATAGAACCTCTAACCCTGGTAATATGACTGGTAAATAGAATGAATAGAACCTCTAACCCTGGTAAATAGAATTAATAGAACCTCTAACCCTGGTAATATGACTGGTAAATAGAATGAATAGAACCTGTAACCCTGGTAATATGACTGGTAAATAGAATGAATAGAACCTATAACCCTGGTAAATAGAATGAATAGAACCTCTAAACCTGGTAAATAGAATTAATCGAACCTCTAACCCTGGTAATATGACTGGTAAATAGAATGAATAGAACCTATAACCCTGGTAATATGACTGGTAAATAGAATGAATATAACCTGTAACCCTGGTAAATAGAATGAATAGAACCTATAACCCTGGTAAATAGAATGAATAGAACCTCTAACCCTGGTAATATGACTGGTAAATAGAATGAATAGAACCTGTAACCCTGGTAATATGACTGGTAAATAGAATGAATAGAACCTATAACCCTGGTAAATAGAATGAATAGAACCTCTAACCCTGGTAATATGACTGGTAAATAGAATGAATAGAACCTGTAACCCTGGTAATATGACTGGTAAATAGAATGAATAGAACCTCTAACCCTGGTAATATGACTGGTAAATAGAATGAATAGAACCTCTAACCCTGGTAAATAGAATGAATAGAACCTCTAACCGTGGTAAATAGAATGAATAGAACCTCTAACCCTGGTAAATAGAATGAATAGAACCTCTAACCCTGGTAAATAGAATGAATAGAACCTCTAAACCTGGTAATATGACTGGTAAATAGCATGAATAGAACCTCTAACCCTGGTAAATAGAATGAATAGAACCTCTAACCCTGGTAATATGACTGGTAAATAGAATGAATAGAACCTCTAACCCTGGTAATATGACTGGTAAATAGAATGAATAGAACCTCTAACCCTGGTAATATGACTGGTAAATAGAATTAATAGAACCTCTAACCCTGGTAATATGACTGGTAAATAGAATGAATAGAACCTCTAACCCTGGTAAATAGAATGAATAGAACCTCTAACCCTGGTAATATGACTGGTAAATAGAATGAATAGAACCTCTAACCCTGGTAATATGACTGGTAAATACAATGAATAGAACCTGTAACCCTGGTAATATGACTGGTAAATACAATGAATAGAACCTCTAACCCTGGTAATATGACTGGTAAATAGAATGAATAGAACCTCTAACCCTGGTAAATAGAATGAATAGAACCTCTAACCCTGGTAATATGACTGGTAAATAGCATGAATAGAACCTCTAACCCTGGTAAATAGAATGAATAGAACCTCTAACCCTGGTAATATGACTGGTAAATAGAATGAATAGAACCTCTAACCCTGGTAAATATGACTGGTAAATAGAATGAATAGAACCTCTAACCCTGGTAAATAGAATGAATAGAACCTCTAACCCTGGTAATATGACTGGTAAATAGAATGAATAGAACCTCTAACCCTGGTAAATAGAATGAATATAACCTCTAACCCTGGTAATATGACTGGTAAATAGAATGAATAGAACCTGTAACCCTGGTAATATGACTGGTAAATAGAATGAATAGAACCTCTAACCCTGGTAATATGACTGGTAAATAGAATGAATAGAACTTGTAACCCTGGTAATATGACTGGTAAATATAATGAATAGAACTTCTAACCCTGGTAATATGACTGGTAAATAGAATGAATAGAACCTCTAACCCTGGTAATATGACTGGTAAATATAATGAATAGAACTTCTAACCCTGGTAATATGACTGGTAAATAGAATGAATAGAACCTCTAACCCTGGTAATATGACTGGTAGATATAATGAATAGAACCTCTAACCCTGGTAATATGACTGGTAAATATAATGAATAGAACCTCTAACCCTGGTAATATGACTGGTAAAGAGAATGAATAGAACCTCTAACCCTGGTAATATGACTGGTAAATACAATGAATAGAACCTCTAACCCTGGTAATATGACTGGTAAATACAATGAATAGAACCTGTAACCCTGGTAATATGACTGGTAAATACAATGAATAGAACCTGTAACCCTGGTAATATGACTGGTAAATAGAATGAATAGAACCTGTAACCCTGGTAATATGACTGGTAAATATAATGAATAGAACCTCTAACCCTGGTAATATGACTGGTAAATAGCATGAATAGAACCTCTAACCCTGGTAAATAGAATGAATAGAACCTCTAACCCTGGTAATATGACTGGTAAATAGAATGAATAGAACCTATAACCCTGGTAAATATGACTGGTAAATAGAATGAATAGAACCTCTAACCCTGGTAAATAGAATGAATAGAACCTCTAACCCTGGTAATATGACTGGTAAATAGAATGAATAGAACCTCTAACCCTGGTAATATGACTGGTAAATAGAATGAATAGAACCTCTAACCCTGGTAAATAGAATGAATATAACCTCTAACCCTGGTAATATGACTGGTAAATAGAATGAATAGAACCTGTAACCCTGGTAATATGACTGGTAAATAGAATGAATAGAACCTCTAACCCTGGTAATATGACTGGTAAATAGAATGAATAGAACTTGTAACCCTGGTAATATGACTGGTAAATATAATGAATAGAACTTCTAACCCTGGTAATATGACTGGTAAATAGAATGAATAGAACCTCTAACCCTGGTAATATGACTGGTAAATATAATGAATAGAACTTCTAACCCTGGTAATATGACTGGTAAATAGAATGAATAGAACCTCTAACCCTGGTAATATGACTGGTAGATATAATGAATAGAACCTCTAACCCTGGTAATATGACTGGTAAATATAATGAATAGAACCTCTAACCCTGGTAATATGACTGGTAAAGAGAATGAATAGAACCTCTAACCCTGGTAATATGACTGGTAAATACAATGAATAGAACCTCTAACCCTGGTAATATGACTGGTAAATACAATGAATAGAACCTGTAACCCTGGTAATATGACTGGTAAATACAATGAATAGAACCTGTAACCCTGGTAATATGACTGGTAAATAGAATGAATAGAACCTGTAACCCTGGTAATATGACTGGTAAATATAATGAATAGAACCTCTAACCCTGGTAATATGACTGGTAAATAGAATGAATAGAACCTCTAACCCTGGTAATATGACTGGTAAATAGAATGAATAGAACCTCTAACCCTGGTAATATGACTGGTAAATAGAATGAATAGAACCTCTAACCCTGGTAATATGACTGGTAAATAGCATGAATAGAACCTGTAACCCTGGTAATATGACTGGTAAATAGAATGAATAGAACCTCTAACCCTGGTAAATAGAATGAATAGAACCTCTAACCCTGGTAATATGACTGGTAAATAGAATGAATAGAACCTATAACCCTGGTAATATGACTGGTAAATAGAATGAATAGAACCTCTAACCCTGGTAATATGACTGGTAAATAGAATGAATAGAACCTGTAACCCTGGTAATATGACTGGTAAATAGAATGAATAGAACCTCTAACCTTGGTAAATAGAATGAATAGAACCTGTAACCCTGGTAATATGACTGGTAAATAGAATGAATAGAACCTATAACCCTGGTAATATGACTGGTAAATAGAATGAATAGAACCTATAACCCTGGTAATATGACTGGTAGATAGAATGAATAGAACCTCTAACCATGGTAATATGACTGGTAAATAGAATGAATAGAACCTGTAACCCTGGTAATATGACTGGTAAATAGAATGAATAGAACCTCTAACCCTGGTAATATGACTGGTAAATAGAATGAATAGAACCTCTGTAAGATGAAAAAGGTAAAAGTCATATATTAGGGTTAGAACTTCTACATTAACTACTGCACTAGGGTTATACAGTAACTACTACACTAGGGTAAGAACTTCTACAGTAACTACTACACTAGGGTAAGAACTTCTACAGTAACTACTACACTAGGGTTAGAACTTCTACAGTAACTACTACACTAGGGTTAGAACTTCTACATTAACTACTGCACTAGGGTTATACAGTAACTACTACACTAGGGTAAGAACTTCTACAGTAACTACTACACTAGGGTAAGAACTTCTACAGTAACTACTACACTAGGGTTAGAACTTCTACAGTAACTACTACACTAGGGTTAGAACTTCTACAGTAACTACTACACTAGGGTAAGAACTTCTACAGTAACTACTCCACTAGGGTTAGAACTTCTACAGTAACTACTACACTAGGGTTAGAACTTCTACAGTAACTACTACACTAGGGTTAGAACTTCTACGGTAACTACTGCTCTAGGGTTAGAAAGTCTACAGTAACTACTACACTAGAGTTAGAACTTCTACAGTAACTACTACACTAGGGTTAGAAAGTCTACAGTAACTACTACACTAGGGTTAGAACTTCTACAGTAACTACTACACTAGGGTTAGAACTTCTACGGTAACTACTGCTCTAGGGTTAGAAAGTCTACAGTAACTACTACACTAGGGTTAGAAAGTCTACAGTAACTACTGCATTACGGTTAGACCTTCTACAGTAACTACTGCATTACGGTTAGAACTTCTACGGTAACTACTGCTCTAGGGTTAGAAAGTCTACAGTAACTACTACACTAGAGTTAGACCTTCTACAGTTACTACTGCACTAGGGTTAGAAAGTCTACAGTAACTACTGCATTACGGTTAGAACTTCTACAGTAACTACTGCACTAGGGTTAGAAAGTCTACAGTAACTACTGCACTAGGGTTAGAAAGTCTACAGTAACTACTGCATTACGGTTAGAACTTCTACAGTAACTACTGCAGTAGGGAACATGGTTACAGACGGTCATCTAAAAAGAATGCTGGGGATTCGGGGCAACAGTCAAAGTAATCCATCTCTTTTGATATAGAACCATAGATGTTAGACTATAAAACAGAACTTATACAGTAACTACTGCACTAGGGTTAGAAAGTCTACAGTAACAACTGCAGTAGGGAACATGGTTACAGACGGTCATCTAAAAAGAATGCTGGGGATTCGGGGCAACAGTCAAAGTAATCCATCTCTTTTGATATAGAAACATAGATGTTAGACTATAAAACAGACCTTCTACAGTTACTACTACACTATGGTTAGAAAGTCTACAGTAACTACTGCATTACGGTTAGACCTTCTACAGTAACTACTGCATTACGGTTAGACCTTCTACAGTTACTACTACACTAGGGTTAGAAAGTCTACAGTAACTACTGCACTAGGGTTAGAAAGTCTACAGTAACTACTGCACTAGGGTTAGAACTTCTACAGTAACTACTGCACTAGGGTTAGAAAGTCTACAGTAACAACTGCAGTAGGGAACATGGTTACAGACGGTCATCTAAAAAGAATGCTGGGGATTCGGGGCAACAGTCAAAGTAATCCATCTCTTTTGATACAGAACCATAGATGTTAGACTATAAAACAGTTCTTTGCTCAGCTGTACTGCTATTTGTATTGTAGTCACTCTAAGGCTAACGCAGGCAGAGTAGTTCTCCCAGCTCAGAGAGAGAGTGACATTTAGGTAGGTCCCTCCCTGTCAACTGAGTCTGAACGGAACGGATACACCCCTGGATGCCCTCCTACCATTTCCACAAGCCGAGGCCAGCTGTCCTGACGGGAGGCTGGGGGCGGAAGGGCCTAGGCTGTGTGTATGAGGGAGGGAGGTTAACAGAGAGAGAGAGAAAGAGGGAGGTTAACAGAGAGCGAGAGAAAGAGAGAGAGAGAGGGAGGGAGGTTAACAGAGAGAGAGAGGGAGGTTAACAGAGAGAGAGAGAGAGAGAGAGGGGGGGGAGGTTAACAGAGAGAGAGAGAGAGAGAGAGAGAGAGAGGGAGGGAGGGAGAGGGAGGTTAACAGAGAGAGAGAGAGGGAGGGAGGTTAACAGAGAGAGAGAGAGAGAGAGAGAGAGAGAGAGAGAGAGAGAGAGAGAGGGAGGTTAACAGAGAGAGAGGGGGAGGTTAACAGAGAGAGAGAGAGAGAGAGAGAGAGAGAGAGAGAGAGAGAGAGAGAGAGAGAGAGAGAGAGGGAGAGAGAGAGAGAGAGAGAGAGAGAGAGAGAGAGAGGGAGGTTAACAGAGAGAGAGAGAGAGAGAGAGAGAGAGAGAGAGAGGGAGGTACTGACTAACATGTTCAATCTAAAGTGGAGTCCCAAGTCAGGCCATGAGGCAGAGACTATTAGGGTGAAAGGAGAAGTTGAATAAAGCAACACTGTACTCTCTGGACAACAACGGATTTATCCATGACTATTGTCTTACTAAAACATACACCTGGGGTCAGTAAGGTTATTAATGGATTGAATAAACACCATTAGGAGGTGATATATTGGTATGTCACTTTAAGTATCCTGTACTGTATTTTTTATAAATCATGAAGAAATTGCTGAGATTATGAGTGGGTCTACAGATATTCTTCCATAATTGTCATGGACCAATCATATGGATTTGCGGTGACAAATAATGTTTTAGAAAATTGTTATTGATTTTGACTAACCGAATATTGTCTGTGAGCTTATTATTTTCCCCGTCAATAGTTACAGAGTGAGCTAAATTGTTTACATGTGTAAACAAGTCATACAACAATTCCTATGAATAATCATCCACCCGACCTCATATCTAAAGACAATTTATAGTCTGTCATAATTGTATTATCCTGACGAAGTTGTAGCATTAACAAGCAAGACAATCGAACATAAAGCGGATCAATGCAACGCATCAGAAATGGTCTGACACAAGTAGCCGAACAATTTACCGTCACAGAGGGAATCCGGGCTCATCTCTATCAAAGTTGCGTCTCCAATCTTTCCCGTTAGTCGACTCATGTCACTCATGTTGCCGAGCCCGTGCGGGTCGCCGGTCGGCCCGGTAAAAACACGGAGGCTGGAGCGGGTACAAGGGCACTCTGTTCGTCTCAGCCCACGCCCTTGGCTACGGACTCACTTTAAGAGGGAAACGTAGCGCTACCTTCACACGACGAATGTTGAAACTGTGCTCAAGATACATCACCAAACCCACAACGTCCACTGAGGAAAAATCTCGTCATTAAAGGGGAGGGGTTTGAATCCAACAACTCAGTCGGCGAACTGCTACTACAGCGGATGGTTACAGTACAGCCTAATGATGATAGTATGATATTATTAGGTCTACTATATAGAATAATTGCAATTGTCATTTTTTAAAGTGGCAAAAAAGAACATTTATATGACAGTATTTGCGATTTAATCTGCTTGGAAATGAATTGGCATTTACTTATTATATTATATTCTAGGCTATTCTATTCTAATCCGGTTTTACTGTATTCTGCAATAGGCTACTGCGTTTACACAGGCAGCCCAATTCTGATGTTTTGCCAATTATTTGCATATCTGATACTTATCTGATCTTTCCCCTAATGAGTAAACAGCATAAAACCACTTGGAATCTGATCTTAATGATTTAAACCACCTCAAAATGTGGATCCGAATCCTGATACCAACCCCATTCGTCATATCTGACCTCTGTCTGGAAGATCAGGTCAGATTTTTTTTTGCACGTGACCTGGCGTTACCGTGACAACCACCACACCATTTTAATGAAAAGTAACTAAGTTTCCATCCACAGTTTTTAATGTGACTAAAGTCATATTGTATTAAAAAATATATATAACGACAGCTGTGATGGAAACAGGTAGTTTCGGTAAAAGTTTAGAAATGTCGACAGATAATTTGTTTGTTTGTTCGACATGATGGGATTTCTTTTGTATCTGTAAAATTATTATAATTAATGCGAGAAATGGTGGTGGAAGCGCAATAATAAATAATAATAACCATCATATCGAAGTCAACTTGGAATCACACGATGCCATGATGTGTGGTCTTCCCACTAAACAATGCAGTTTATTAGGCTACAGATGCAGTATGATAAACTTCACAGGGTGGTGAAAGTGCACGGTGGCGATCTTGATGCTCCTTTACAATAAATATACAGGGTCTTATTCTGGTGACCAGATGATCAATGTCTGACGGCCCTTTTGACAAATACAAATAATTCTCACTCTTATCCATAATAATGTCATTGTGTAGAATAGCCTACACACACTGTATCTGCCAGCTCTTGGCTATAAAGCAAGTGTCCAGACCAGAGGAGACACATTTGTTATTCAACGCAGCAGTTTTTATGACAAAACTATCCGTAGAGTTGAAAATGTGATGGGAAGCACAATGAACTTTCAATTTTTATTCGGTACATAACTTACATTTTGTGTGCACTATGTCATCACGTACTGATATACATTTTCTGTGTACTATGTCATCACGTACTGATATACATTTTCTGTGTACTATGTCATCACGTACTGATATACATTTTGTGTGTACTACATCATCACGTACTGATATACATTTTGTGTGCACTATGTCATCATGTACTGATATTCATTTTGTGTGTACTATGTCATCACGTACTGATATACATTTTGTGTGTACTATGTCATCACGTACTGATATACATTTTGTGTGTACTACATCATCACGTACTGATATACATTTTGTGTGTACTACATCATCACGTACTGATATACATTTTGTGTGTACTACATCATCACGTACTGATATACATTTTGTGTGCACTACGTCATCACGTACTGATATACATTTTGTGTGTACTATGTCATCATGTACTGATATTCATTTTGTGTGTACTACATCATCACGTACTGATATACATTTTGTGTGCACTACGTCATCACATACTGATATACATGTTGTGTGTACTATGTCATCATGTACTGATATACATTTTGTGTGCACTACGTCATCACATACTGATATACATGTTGTGTGCACTACGTCATCACGTACTGATATACATGTTGTGTGTACTATGTCATCATGTACTGATATACATTTTGTGTGCACTATGTCATCATGTACTGATATACATTTTGTGTGCACTATGTCAGCACGTACTGATTTGTATAAATCCTTTAGGTGGAAACATACCACTGGTGACAAAAATGCACATATTTCCTTATATGCAATTTTTTTTGAATATTTGCATGAAAAAAATCTGGTTGCCAATTTGATGGAAACGTAGCTAGTGATAGGACATGAGCATTGCATCTGTGTGCTCCTTCCTTCAAAGGCTACGGAATAATCTCATTATTATAATAATCTAATTTGCATACTCCTGGTGATAGAGGAGAAAGAACGTGAGGAGTTTGAGATTCTCCCTACATCAGCGTGAATGTGCCAATCGGATATGGGCCACGTGTAAAACTCAGTGTGGACAACCCAGAAGAAGAAAAAAGATTTGGATATAATTATTTTTTTTTTTAAATCAGATTTGGGTTGTTAGGGTGTAAACACAGCCTTTAAGGTCTTCGAGTGTCAAATGTTTTTTATTTAAGGGTGGCTGTGTAAACAGATAAGTGAGAAAAAGACAGGTTACATTCAAGCAGGGATGTTTTAGTCCCATGAGGGCGGGAAATAAATGGAGGAGAATGAGCCGGTTTGGAAGCTGGATGTGTAGGCCTTGGCTGTGACAGGGCCTAGGTACTTCTTCCTTCTGTTGCTTAGCCTTTCATGGGCGTCACAACGGATAATACAGATCACCTCTACATCCTAAAATAGCCTACTGTTTTTTTGTTTGTTTTTTTGCATATGAAGTTACAGTAGTATCTATAGCCTGCTTTGTTACCTTCAGCACATCATTATAGCTCAGAACTACACCAACAAGTCTTCTGTTGATCTAGTGAGGTATTTACATCCAAAAGGGAAATACCACAGACTATTATGACATTGTCAAGGCAGCAGTGCCAGAATGGAAAGCAGCAACATCATGCATTCACCGTTTGTTACAACTTTAAAGGGCGCTGAAATATCAGCACATGACTGAGAGAGTTCCTCCTCAAAACACACACACACTGCTCTCTCCCCCTCAACCCAGAAACATCTGTCCGCCTGCCCTCTCCCAGCCACATCTCTGTTCAAGACGCTCCCGTCCCGTCTGGTCAGATGTAGTACCAGTTGGCTCCCAGAACCCTTCAAGTGGTCTGCCCGGTCCCTCGGACGTATAATTATCCTCCCAGGCTGGGCGCGGCAACAGGCAGAAAATACATCTGCTTATTTCCTCTGACCACTTTTCCTTACAGCCTCATGCCTCTCCTCTGCCTCAGCGTTGTCATTATATTGACATTTTAGTCATTTAGTCTTATCCAGAGCCATTTACAGTTAGTGCATTGATCTTCAGATAGCTAGGTGAGACAACCACATAGCCCAGTAGTCAGTACATTAATCTTAAGATAGATAGGTGAGACAACCGCATATCAACGTAGTCAGTACATTCATCTTAAGATAGCTAGGTGAGACAACTACATATCACAGTAGTCAGTACATTCATCTTAAGATAGCTAGGTGAGACAACTATATATCACAGTAGTCAGTACATTAATCTTAAGATAGCTAGGTGAGACAACTACATATCACAGTAGTCAGTACATTAATCTTAAGATAGCTAAGTGAGACAACCCGATATCACAGTAGTCAGTACATTCATCTTAAGATAGCTAAGTGAGACAATCCGATATCACAGTAGTCAGTACATTCATCTTAAGATAGCTAGGTGAGACAACCCGATATCACAGTCACAGCGTCACGGGCGTCGTAAGAAGCGGACCAAGGTGCAGCGTGGTGAGCGTACATATTCCTTTTTATTTGAATGTCGCCAACAAAAACAATACAAAACGACCGTGACGCTTAACAGGGCTAGGATGCCTCTAACAAAGTCAACTACCCACAAAGAAAGGAGGGAAAAAGGGCTACCTAAGTATGATTCCCAATCAGAGACAACGATAGACAGCTGTCCCTGATTGAGAACCATACCCGGCCAAAACATAGAAATAAAGACACATAGAAAACAAAACATAGAATGCCCCCCCCACATCACACCCTGACCTAACCAAATAGAGAAATAAAACGTCTCTCTAAGGTCAGGGCGTGACAGATAGTCAGGACATTTTTCCTCAATAAAGACGTTATCAGCAAAGTTAGTGTTAGTAGGGAAAGAGAAGTATAATTATATATATATATATATATATCTACAGTATCTGTATTTTTTTCTCATGCGGAGGGTGTAGGTTTGGGTTGGGTGTGTGCTGTTGGTGTTACCACTACTTCTTTAGACTTGGGAAGTCCAAATGAATGGTGTCGTCTGTAATAACAGGGCATCGGGTGGTCCCACTTTGACCCAGTTTTTTGATTAAAGAGGGTCATGGAGAAGATGAGATGTCACTTCATGGTATAAATACACATGTATGCCTTCTGATTAGGTGGAAGTCATATCTTCAAACACCGTCTCAGAAGGCCTAGTCATGGAAACTGGGCCGATGTCTGAACCCAAACGTACATGTTGTAAACTGGGCCGATGTCTGAACCCAAACGTACATGTTGTAAACTGGGCCGATGTCTGAACCCAAACGTACATGTTGTAAACTGGGCCGATGTCTGAACCCAAACGTACATGTTGTAAACTGGGCCGATGTCTGAACCCAAACGTACATGTTGTAAACTGGGCCGATGTCTGAACCCAAACGTACATGTTGTAAACTTGAATAGTAGGCTAGCCTATATTTATGCTGTTATTCACAATCACAATCCATCCCGATGTCAAAGGTCGACAGCAGAGCAAGAGAGAGCAATAAAAAAAAACAGGTCTAGTGTTAATGTCAATGTGGCCTTGTGACATCATTGTGTAACAGGTAACATAGGCCGATAAACCAAACACGCTGTTTGAGTTCCTTGTTTTAAGGACGGCCCTAATTGTTAGCTACGCTATCCCTGATGCAGTAAAAAAAAAATGTTTTAACATCAAATAATGAGAGTAACCTTTATGGTACATATTTTAGGGTGCGAGCCCATTCCATCTCTTTGTCTGTGTGAATTGGCTGGTTTTACTCACAAGCCAGTCTTCTGGGAGAGCGCCATGCATCTCCTTCACCTACTAGTTAGCTGTACATGAAAAAGATATCGTTATGAGTTTTTCGTTTGCATTATTTGGCATAACTTTGTGATGGTCGTTCACATTGGTTGGCAATTGATTATTTGAGTAATCTCGGTTAAGTGTAGACCTTATCGTGAAATGCTTTACTTACAAGCCCTTAACCAACATTGCAGTTCAAGAAGAATTAAGAAATATTTACCAAATAGACTAAAGTATAAAATAGGAATAAAAAGAAACACAATAAGAATAACAATAACGCGGCTATATACAGGGTATTACGGTACAGAGTCAATGTGGAGGCTATATACAGGGTATTACGGTACAGAGTCAATGTGGAGGCTATATACAGGGTATTACGGTACAGAGTCAATGTGGAGGCTATATACAGGGTATTACGGTACAGAGTCAATGTGGAGGCTATATACAGGGGGTACCGGTACAGAGTCAATGTGGAGGCTATATACAGGGTATTACGGTACAGAGTCAATGTGGAGGCTATATACAGGGTGTTACGGTACAGAGTCAATGTGGAGGCTATATACAGGGTATTACGGTACAGAGTCAATGTGGAGGCTATATACAGGGTATTACGGTACAGAGTCAATGTGGAGGTTATATACAGGGTATTACGGTACAGAGTCAATGTGGAGGCTATATACAGTGGGCACCGGTACAGAGTCAATGTGGAGGATATATACAGGGGGTACCGGTACAGAGTCAATGTGGAGGCTATATACTGGGGGTACCGGTACAGAGTCAATGTGGAGGCTATATACAGGGGGCACCAGTACAGAGTCAATGTGGAGACTATATACAGGGTGCACCGGTACAGAGTCAGTGTGGAGGCTATATACAGGGGGTACCGGTACAGAGTCAATGTGGAGGTTATATACAGGGGGTACCAGTACCGAGTCAATGTGGAGGCTATATACAGGGGGTACCAGTACAGAGTCAATGTGGAGGCTATATACAGGGGGTACCAGTACCGAGTCAATGTGGAGGCTATATACAGGGGGTACCGGTACCGAGTCAGTGTGGAGGCTATATACAGGGGGCACCGGTACAGAGTCAGTGTGGAGGCTTTATACAGGGGGTACCAGTACAGAGTCAATGTGGAGGCTATTTACAGGGGGTACCAGTACCGAGTCAATGTGGAGGCTATATACAGGGGGTACCAGTACAGAGTCAGTGTGGAGGCTATATACAGGGGGTACCAGTACAGAGTCAATATACAGGGGGTACCGGTACAGAGTCAATGTGGAGGCTATATACAGGGGGCACCGGTACAGAGTCAGTGTGGAGGCTTTATACAGGGGGTACCAGTACAGAGTCAATGTGGAGGTTATATACAGGGGGTACCAGTACCGAGTCAATGTGGAGGATATATACAGGGGGTACCAGTACAGAGTCAGTGTGGAGGCTATATACAGGGGGTACCAGTACAGAGTCAATGTGGAGGCTATATACAGGGGGTACCGGTACAGAGTCAATGTGGAGGCTATATACAGGGGGGTACCGGTACCGAGTCAATGTGGAGGCTATATACAGGGGGTACCGGTACAGAGTCAGTGTGGAGGCTATATATAGGGGGTACCGGTACCGAGTCAGTGTGGAGGCTATATACAGGGGGTACCGGTACCGAGTCAGTGTGGAGGCTATATACAGGGTGTTACGGTACAGAGTCCATGTGGAGGCTATATACAGGGATACCAGTACAGAGTCAGTGTGGAGGCAATATACAGGGGGTTCCGGTACCGAGTCAGTGTGGAGGCTATATACAGGGGGTACCGGTACAGAGTCAATGTGGAGGCTATATACAGGGGGTACCGGTACCGAGTCAGTGTGTAGGCTATAGACAGGGGGTACTGCTACAGAGTCAATGTGGAGACTATATACAGGGGGTACTGGTACAGAGTCAGTGTGGAGGCTATATACAGGGGGCATCGTTACCGAGTCAGTGTCCTGGGGGTACAGGCTAGTTGAGGTAATTTGTACATGTAGGTAGGTGTGAAGTGACTATGCATAGATAATAAACAACGAGTAGCAGCAGTGTACAAAAGGGAGGGGGGGGGTCAATGTAATCCGGTGGCGATTTTATTAATTGTTCAGCAGTCTTATGGCTTGGGGGTAGAAGCTGTTGAGGAGCCTTTTGGTTCTAGACTTGGCGCTCCGGTACCGCTTCCCGTGTGGTAGCAGAGAGAACAGTCTATAACTTGGGTGACTGGAGTCTCTGACAATTTTATGGGCTTTCCTCTGACACCGCCTCTTATATAGGTCCTGGATGGAAGGAAGCTTGGCCCCAGTGATGTACTGGGCTGTACGCACTACCCTATGTAGCGCCTTACGGTCAAATCCCAAGAAGTTGCCATACCAGGCGGTGATGCAGCCATGCTCTCGATGGTGCAGCTGTGGAACCTTTTGAGGATCTGAGGACACATGCCAAATATTTTCAGTCTCCTGAGAGGGAAAAGGTTTTTTAGTGCCCTCTTCACGACTATCTTGGTATGATATGACCATGATAGCTCGTTGGTGATGTGGACACCAAGGAACTTGAAACTCTCGACCCGCTTCACTCCTTTTGTCCACGTTTTGGCTCCTTTGTCTTGCTCACAAGCAGGACCACCTTGCTTTGTGGTCCTGCGTTCTCATCCTGTGGTAGGCCAGCATTGAACTCCTGGAGCTGATTGGTAGGCTAGCTACGAATTCCTGGAGCTGATTGGTAGGCCAGCATCGAACTCCTGGAGCCGATTGGTAGGCCAGCATCGAACTCCTGGAGCTGATTGGAGTGTTGAAGAAAAACGGGTGCCATTCTGAAAGTCCTGAGACATCACCTCCACTCCCACCAGTGGTCCATGTTGACTCCAACGCTTCACACTGTTGTGTCAAGTTGGCTGGATGTCCTTTGGGTGGTGGAGTTCACCCACAGGGCTGTAAAACCCACCAGCAGCCCAGGTGACAGGCTCAGACCGATAGTGGTCAAGTTCCTGAGGTTCAAGGACAAGGTAGCTGTTCTGGAAAGAGCCAAGAACTTGAGAGGAACGTATATCTTCCTCAACGAGGACTATCCTGAAGCTGTGCGCCAGAAGAGGACAGAACTGATCCCAGCCATGAAAGCTGCCAGAACGAGTGGGGGCATTGCTTACATCCGCTATGACAGGCTCATTGTCCACCCTCCCTCCCAGAAGCCTGGAAGAGACGGGAGAGCCAAGCCTATGGGTTCGTAGCTTCAACCCCGCAGCACACACACACACACACACACACACACTTACACACAACTAATTAATGGACTGCTGAATGTTTAATCCATCCATCCCCCTCCTCCTGTTCCTCATTCATTCATTCATCCATCCTCCCTTCTCCTCATCCATCCATCCTCCCTCCTCCTCATCCGTCCATCCTCCCTCCTCCTCATCCACCCCCTCCTCCTCATCTGTCCATCTCCCTCCTCCTCATTTGTCTATCCTCCCTCCTCCTCATCCGTCCCTCCTCCTCATCCGTCCATCCTCCCTCCTCCTAATCTGTCCATCCTCACTTCTCCTCATCCGTCCATCCTCCCTCCTCCTTATCCGTCCATCCTGACAGAGAACCTGTGGGAACTCATGAAGAAGAAAGTGTTTGAAGCATGAGGTAAAGACAGTAGTCTACTGTAGAACTACTTAAATGCTAAAAAGAACATGCTTCTTGTCCCATTTTCCTGGGACCATAGGACCCTGGTGAAAAGTAATGCAATACGTCTGTTAAACAGCTTCTATCTCCAGGTCATCAGACTAGCCGGCTACCACCCGGTACTCTACCCTGAACCTTATTCACTGTTACTAGCCTGGCTACCACCCGGTAATCTACCCTGAATCTTAGTCACTGTTACTAGTTGGCTACCACCCGGTAATCTACCCTGAATCTTAGTCACTGTTACTAGTTGGCTACCACCTGGTAATCTACCCTGAATCTTAGTCACTGTTACTAGTTGGCTACCACCCGGTAATCTACCCTGAACCTTAGTCACTGTTACTAGTTGGCTACCACCCGGTAATCTACCCTGAATCTTAGTCACTGTTACTAGTTGGCTACCACCCGGTAATCTACCCTGAACCTTAGTCACTGTTACTAGTAGGCTACCACCCAGTACTCTACCCTGAACCCTAGTCACTGTTAGTTTGGGCACACCTACTCATTTCAGGGTTTTTCTTTATTTTTACTATTTTCTACATTGTACAATAATAGTGAAGACATCAAAACTATGAAATAACACATATGGAATCATGTAGTAACCAAAAAAGTGTTAAACAAATGAAAATACATTTTAGATTTGAGATCCTTCAAAGTAGCCACCCTTTGCCTTGATGACAGCTTTGCATACTCATGGCATTCTCTCAACCAGCTTCATGAGGAATGCCTTTCCAACAGTCTTGAAGGAGTTCCCACATATGCTGAGCACTTGTTAGTTGCTTTTCCTTCTCTCTGTGGTCCAACTCATCCCAAACCATCTCAATTGGGTTGAGGTCGGGTGATAGTAGAGGCAAGGTCATCTGATGCAGCACTCCATCACTCTCCTTCTTGGTCAATTAGCCCTTACACAGCCTGGAGATGAGTAGCTAAAGTGCCTGGCTGGCAGTGATCCAGGGGTTCAATCAAACGAGCCACTGATTTACAAAAGTCACCCGTGCCCTCATACGACTTATTGTGAAAAGTAAAGGCATACCTGTGAGGGAGAGTCTACCTGGTCATTTAAAGGCATACCTGTGAGGGAGAGTCTACCTGGTCATTTTTAAATGACACCCTATTCTCTATATAGTGGCTCTTGGCAACGTGTGTGGACTATATAAGGCAGGGTTAGGGTCAATTCCATTTCAATTCTTGTCAATGTCTATGTTCCAAATTCCAATTATAAATTTGCCTCATTGAAAAGCACTGTAGATGACTGGAGTTGGTGTGCTTTCTGAACTGCCCCTAACCCTGCCATTAAGAATAGGTGCTGTTTGGGATGTAGACTATACAAGATCAGTCTGAGTTTATCCAATGTGGTTAACAAGCCTCTGTGTAAATACTGAAGGTCCCATCACCTCGCTACAAAAAGACGCCTCACAATTTTATCCAATCACACTTTTTTTACAGTATGAAAATTGCTCAATCATGAAACCTGTTTTGGGGAGCGAGGAACTGAGAATGTGGAGCTTTACTACCTGGGCTGGTTAGAAGGTGGAGCTCTACTACCTGGGCTGGTTAGGAGGTGGAGCTTTACTACCTGGGCTGGTTAGAAGGTGGAGCTCTACTGCCTGGACTGGTTAGAAGGTGGAGCTCTACTACCTGGGCTGGAAAGAAGGTGGAGCTCTACTACCTGGGCTGGAGAGAATGTGGAGCTCTACTACCTGGGCTGGAGAGAATGTGGAGCTCTACTACCTGGGCTGAAGAGAATGTGGAGCTCTACTACCTGGGCTGGAGAGAATGTGGAGATCTACTACCTGGGCTGGAGAGAAGGTGGAGCTTTACTATCTTGGCTGGTTAGAAGCTGGAGCTCTACTACCTGGGCTGGAGAGAAGGTGGAGATCAACTACCTGGGCTGGTTAGAATGTGGAGGTTTACTAGCTGGACTGGTTAGAAGGTGGAGCTCTACTACCTGGGCTGGAGAGAAGGTGGAGCTCTACTACCTGGTCTGGAGAGAATGTGGAGATCTACTACCTGGGCTGGTTAGAAGGTGGAGCTCTACTACCTGGGCTGGTTAGAAGGTGGAGCTCTACTACCTGGGCTGGAGAGAAGGTGAAGCTCTACTACCTGGGCTGGAGAGAAGGTGGAGCTCTATCCTGTTAAACACTATTATTTTATTATTTTACATTTTTTGTCCATGCAACTTATTATGTGACTTGTTAAGCACATTTTTACTCCTGAATTAATTTAGGCTTGCCATAACAAAGTGGTTGAATACTTGTTGACTCAAGGCATTTCAACTTTTAATTTTTATTCATTTTTATTTAAACATAATTCCAGTGTAAAAAAAAATAATCTAAATGTAATCAACTTTAAATTCAGTCTGTAACACAACAAAATGTGGAAAAAGTCAAGGGATGTGAATACCTTCTGAAGTCAGTGTGTGTGGTCCCCGTATAGTCCGACCACAGTGGCTGCCTCCCATCCAGATGGCCATCATTATGCTTCTGAAACAAACCATCAGCCATGTCTTGGAGGTCAGAGGCCCGTAAATCTATACAGTGTTGCATTGATACAGTGTTGATGAGGGAAAATGGTTACCCTTCTCTCAATTTTATGGACACAGACATAGAGGCACAGACACAGACAGACAGACAGACAGACAGACAGACAGACAGACAGACAGACAGACAGACATAGAGGCACAGACACAGACAGAGAGGCACAGGCAGAGAGGCACAGACAGAGGCACAGACAGAGAGGCACAGACACAGAGGCACACACAAAGAGACAGACACAGAGAGGCACAGATACAGAGGCACAGACACAGAGAGGCACAGACAAAGACAGACACAGAAGCACAGACAGAGACAGACACAGAGGCACCGACGGAGACAGACACAGGGGCACAGACAGAGACAGACATAGAGGCACAGACAGAGACAGACACAGAGAGGCACAGACACAGAGGCACAGGCAGAGAGGCACAGGCACAGACAGAGAGGCACAGACAGAGACAGACAGACACACGGCTTCTTTCCCAGTTTATGATTTCCAACAGCTAAAGAACTACTATCCTTCACACTTGACAGAGTTCAAATGTCATGTTCACAAGACCAAGGCTGTCATATTTACCTATTTTATTGTAGAAGATCATGGAATAATTCACATTGAGGATGATATCAAGCATGTTTTGATTTTGCTCGGGAGCCCGTACGAACATTGGAAGTCAAACGGTGCTTTCACATTTCACAAATTCTTCACTGATATTCCTATAGAGGAAGCCCCAAACTTCCTGATAATATAAGGATGTCTCACCCTGATCTGTTTCACCTGTCTTGTGCTTCTCTCCACCTGCCACCAGGTGTCACACCCTGACCTGTTTCACCTGCCTTGTTCTTGTCTCAACCCCCCCACCAAGTGTCTCACCCTGACCTGTTTCACCTGTCTTGTGCTTCTCTCCACCTGCCACCAGGTGTCACACCCTGACCTGTTTCACCTGCCTTGTGCTTCTCTCCACCTGCCACCAGGTGTCACATCCTGACCTGTTTCACCTGCCTTGTGCTTCTCTCCACCTGCCACCAGGTGTCACACCCTGACCTGTTTCACCTGCCTTGTGCTTCTCTCCACCTGCCACCAGGTGTGACACCCTGACCTGTTTCACCTGCCTTGTGCTTCTCTCCACCTGCCACCAGGTGTCACACCCTGACCTGTTTCACCTGTCTTGTGCTTCTCTCCACCTGCCACCAGTATTTTTTACCTTTATTTAACCAGGTAGGCCAGTTGAGAACAAGTTCTCATTTACAACCCGTGACCTGGCCAAGATAAAGCAAAGCAGTTTGACACAAACAACAACACAGAGTCTCAGGGGGAGTTGGGATAATGACTGACCCTGGGAGTGACCCCACTCTCTGAGGGTGTCTCAGGTGGAGTTGGGATAATGACTGACCCTGGGAGTGACCCCACTCTCTGAGGGTGTCTCAGGGGGAGTTGGGATAATGACTTACCCTGGGAGTGACCCCACTCTCTGAGGGTGTCTCAGGGGGAGTTGGGATAATGACTGACCCTGGGAGTGACCCATCTCTCTGAGGGTGTCTCAGGGGGAGTTGGGATAATGACTGACCCTGGCCATGACCCTACTCTCTGAGGGTTTCTCAGGGGGAGTTGGGGTAATGACTGACCCTGGGAGTGACCCCACTCTCTGAGGGTGTCTCAGGGGGAGTTGGGATAATGATTGACCCTGGCCGTGACCCTACTCTCTGAGGGTTTCTCAGGGGGAGTTGGGATAATGACTGACCCTGGGAGTGACCCATCTCTCTGAGGGTGTCTCAGGGGGAGTTGGGATAATGACTGACCCTGGGAGTGACCCCACTCTCTGAGGGTGTCTCAGGGGGAGTTGGGATAATGACTGACCCTGGGAGTGGCCCCACTCTCTGAGGGTGTCTCAGGGGGAGTTGGGATAATGACTGACCCTGGGAGTGACCCCACTCTCTGAGGGTGTCTCAGGGAGAGTTGGGATAATGACTTACCCTGGGAGTGACCCCACTCTCTGAGGGTGTCTCAGGGGGAGTTGGGATAATGACTGACCCTGGGAGTGACCCATCTCGCTGAGGGTGTCTCAGGGGGAGTTGGGATAATGACTGACCCTGGCCATGACCCTACTCTCTGAGGGTGTCTCAGGGGGAGTTGGGATAATGACTGACCCTGGGAGTGACCCCACTTTCTGAGGGTGTCTCAGGGGGAGTTGGGATAATGATTGACCCTGGCCATGACCCTACTCTCTGAGGGTGTCTCAGGGGGAGTTGGGATAATGACTGACCCTCGGAGTGACCCCACTCTCTGAGGGTGTCTCAGGGGGAGGTGGGATAATGACTGACCCTGGGAGTGACCCTACTCTCTGAGGGTGTCTCAGGGAGAGTTGGGATAATGATTGACCCTGGCCGTGACCCCACTCTCTGAGGGTTTCTCAGGGGGAGTTGGGATAATGACTGACCCTGGGAGTGACCCATCTCTCCGAGGGTGTCTCAGGGGGAGTTGGGATAATGACTGACCCTGGGAGTGACCCCACTCTCTGAGGGTGTCTCAGGGGGAGTTGGGATAATGACTGACCCTGGGAGTGACCCCACTCTCTGAGGGTGTCTCAGGTGGAGTTGGGATAATGAATGACCCTGGGAGTGACCCCACTCTCTGAGGGTGTCTCAGGGGGAGTTGGGATAATGACTGACCCTGGGAGTGACCCATCTCTCTGAGGGTGTCTCAGGGGGAATTGGGATAATGACTGACCCTGGCCATGACCCTACTCTCTGAGGGTGTCTCAGGGGGAGTTGGGATAATGACTGACCCTGGGAGTGACCCCACTCTCTGAGGGTGTCTCAGGGGGAGTTGGGATAATGATTGACCATGGCCATGACCCTACTCTCTGAGGGTGTCTCAGGGGGAGTTGGGATAATGACTGACCCTGGGAGTGACCCCACTCTCTGAGGGTGTCTCAGGGGGAGTTGGGATAATGATTGACCCTGGCCGTGACCCTACTCTCTGAGGGTTTCTCCGGGGGAGTTGGGATAATGACTGACCCTGGGAGTGACCCCACTCTCTGAGGGTGTCTCAGAGGGAGTTGGGATAATGACTGACCCTAGGAGTGACACCACTCTCTGAGGGTGTCTCAGGGGGAGTTGGGATAATGACTGACCCTGGGAGTGACCCCACTCTCTGAGGGTGACTCAGAGGGAGTTGGGATAATGACTGACCCTAGGAGTGACACCACTCTCTGAGGGTGTCTCAGGGGGAGTTGGGATAATGACTGACCCTGGGAGTGACCCCACTCTCTGAGGGTGTCTCAGAGGGAGTTGGGATAATGACTGACCCTGGGAGTGACCCTACTCTCTGAGGGTGTCTCAGGGGGAGTTGGGATAATGATTGACCCTGGCCGTGACCCCACTCTCTGAGGGTTTCTCAGGGGGAGTTGGGATAATGACTGACCCTGGGAGTGACCCCACTCTCTGAGGGTGTCTCAGGGGGAGTTTGGATAATGACTGACCCTGGGAGTGACCCCACTCTCTGGGGGTGTCTCAGGTGGAGTTGGGATAATGACTGACCCTGGGAGTGACCCCACTCTCTGAGGGTGTCTCAGGGGGAGTTGGGAGAATGACTGACCCTGGGAGTGACCCCACTCTCTGGGGGTGTCTCAGGTGGAGTTGGGATAATGACTGACCCTGGGAGTGACCCCACTCTCTGAGGGTGTCTCAGGGGGAGTTGGGATAATGACTGACCCTGGGAGTGACCCCACTCTCTGAGGGTGTCTCAGGTGGAGTTGGGATAATGACTGACCCTGGGAGTGACCCCACTCTCTGAGGGTGTCTCAGGGGGAGTTGGGATAATGACTTACCCTGGGAGTGACCCCACTCTCTGAGGGTGTCTCAGGTGGAGTTGGGATAATGACTGACCCTGGGAGTGACCCATCTCTCTGAGGGTGTCTCAGGGGGAGTTGGGATAATGACTGACCCTGGCCATGACCCTACTCTCTGAGGGTTTCTCAGGGGGAGTTGGGGTAATGACTGACCCTGGGAGTGACCCCACTCTCTGAGGGTGTCTCAGGGGGAGTTGGGATAATGATTGACCCTGGCCGTGACCCTACTCTCTGAGGGTTTCTCAGGGGGAGTTGGGATAATGACTGACCCTGGGAGTGACCCATCTCTCTGAGGGTGTCTCAGGGGGAGTTGGGATAATGACTGACCCTGGGAGTGACCCCACTCTCTGAGGGTGTCTCAGGGGGAGTTGGGATAATGACTGACCCTGGGAGTGGCCCCACTCTCTGAGGGTGTCTCAGGGAGAGTTGGGATAATGACTTACCCTGGGAGTGACCCCACTCTCTGAGGGTGTCTCAGGGGGAGTTGGGATAATGACTGACCCTGGGAGTGACCCCACTCTCTGAGGGTGTCTCAGGGAGAGTTGGGATAATGACTTACCCTGGGAGTGACCCCACTCTCTGAGGGTGTCTCAGGGGGAGTTGGGATAATGACTGACCCTGGGAGTGACCCATCTCGCTGAGGGTGTCTCAGGGGGAGTTGGGATAATGACTGACCCTGGCCATGACCCTACTCTCTGAGGGTGTCTCAGGGGGAGTTGGGATAATGACTGACCCTGGGAGTGACCCCACTTTCTGAGGGTGTCTCAGGGGGAGTTGGGATAATGATTGACCCTGGCCATGACCCTACTCTCTGAGGGTGTCTCAGGGGGAGTTGGGATAATGACTGACCCTCGGAGTGACCCCACTCTCTGAGGGTGTCTCAGGGGGAGGTGGGATAATGACTGACCCTGGGAGTGACCCTACTCTCTGAGGGTGTCTCAGGGAGAGTTGGGATAATGATTGACCCTGGCCGTGACCCCACTCTCTGAGGGTTTCTCAGGGGGAGTTGGGATAATGACTGACACTGGGAGTGACCCATCTCTCCGAGGGTGTCTCAGGGGGAGTTGGGATAATGACTGACCCTGGGAGTGACCCCACTCTCTGAGGGTGTCTCAGGGGGAGTTGGGATAATGACTGACCCTGGGAGTGACCCCACTCTCTGAGGGTGTCTCAGGTGGAGTTGGGATAATGAATGACCCTGGGAGTGACCCCACTCTCTGAGGGTGTCTCAGGGGGAGTTGGGATAATGACTGACCCTGGAAGTGACCCATCTCTCTGAGGGTGTCTCAGGGGGAATTGGGATAATGACTGACCCTGGCCATGACCCTACTCTCTGAGGGTGTCTCAGGGGGAGTTGGGATAATGACTGACCCTGGGAGTGACCCCACTCTCTGAGGGTGTCTTAGGGGGAGTTGGGATAATGATTGACCATGGCCATGACCCTACTCTCTGAGGGTGTCTCAGGGGGAGTTGGGATAATGACTGACCCTGGGAGTGACCCCACTCTCTGAGGGTGTCTCAGGGGGAGTTGGGATAATGATTGACCCTGGCCGTGACCCTACTCTCTGAGGGTTTCTCCGGGGGAGTTGGGATAATGACTGACCCTGGGAGTGACCCCACTCTCTGAGGGTGTCTCAGAGGGAGTTGGGATAATGACTGACCCTAGGAGTGACACCACTCTCTGAGGGTGTCTCAGGGGGAGTTGGGATAATGACTGACCCTGGGAGTGACCCCACTCTCTGAGGGTGTCTCAGAGGGAGTTGGGATAATGACTGACCCTAGGAGTGACACCACTCTCTGAGGGTGTCTCAGGGGGAGTTGGGATAATGACTGACCCTGGCCATGACCCTACTCTCTGAGGGTGTCTCAGGGGGAGTTGGGATAATGACTGACCCTGGGAAAACCCAACTCTCTGAGGGTGTCTCAGGGAGAGTTGGGATAATGACTGACCCTGGGAGTGACCCCACTCTCTGAGGGTGTACCAGGGGGAGTTGGGATAATGACTGACCCTGGGAGTGACCCCACTCTCTGAGGGTGTCTCAGGGGGAGTTGGGATAATGACTGACCCTGGGAGTGACCCCACTCTCTGAGGCTGTCTCAGGGAGAGTTGGGATAATGACTTACCCTGGGAGTGACCCCACTCTCTGAGGGTGTCTCAGGGGGAGTTGGGATAATGACTGACCCTGGGAGTGACCCATCTCGCTGAGGGTGTCTCAGGGGGAGTTGGGATAATGACTGACCCTGGCCATGACACTACTCTCTGAGGGTGTCTCAGGGGGAGTTGGGATAATGACTGACCCTGGGAGTGACCCCACTCTCTGAGGGTGTCTCAGGGGGAATTGGGATAATGACTGACCCTGGCCATGACCCTACTCTCTGAGGGTGTCTCAGGGGGAGTTGGGATAATGACTGACCCTCGGAGTGACCCCACTCTCTGAGGGTGTCTCAGGGGGAGTTGGGATAATGACTGACCCTGGGAGTGCCCCTACTCTCTGAGGGTGTCTCAGGGAGAGTTGGGATAATGATTGACCCTGGCCGTGACCCCACTCTCTGAGGGTTTCTCAGGGGGAGTTGGGATAATGACTGACCCTGGGAGTGACCCCACTCTCTGAGGGTGTCTCAGGGGGAGTTGGGATAATGACTGACCCTGGGAGTGACCCCACTCTCTGAGGGTGTCTCAGGGGGAGTTGGGATAATGACTGACCCTGGGAGTGACCCCACTCTCTGAGGGTGTCTCAGGTGGAGTTGGGATAATGAATGACCCTGGGAGTGACCCCACTCTCTGAGGGTGTCTCAGGGGGAGTTGGGATAATGACTGACCCTGGCCATGACCCTACTCTCTGAGGGTGTCTCAGGGGGAGTTGGGATAATGACTGACCCTGGGAGTGACCCCACTCTCTGAGGGTGTCTCAGGGGGAGTTGGGATAATGATTGACCCTGGCCGTGACCCTACTCTCTGAGGGTTTCTCCGGGGGAGTTGGGATAATGACTGACCCTGGCCGTGACCCATCTCTCTGAGGGTGTCTCAGGGGGAGTTGGGATAATGACTGACCCTGGCCATGACCCTACTCTCTGAGGGTTTCTCAGGGGGAGTTGGGGTAATGACTGACCCTGGGAGTGACCCCACTCTCTGAGGGTGTCTCAGGGGGAGTTGGGATAATGATTGACCCTGGCCGTGACCCTACTCTCTGAGGGTTTCTCAGGGGGAGTTGGGATAATGACTGACCCTGGGAGTGACCCATCTCTCTGAGGGTGTCTCAGGGGGAGTTGGGATAATGACTTACCCTGGGAGTGACCCCACTCTCTGAGGGTGTCTCAGGTGGAGTTGGGATAATGACTGACCCTGGGAGTGACCCAATTCTCTCTGAGGGTGTCTCAGGGGGAGTTGGGATAATGACTGACCCTGGCCATGACCCTACTCTCTGAGGGTTTCTCAGGGGGAGTTGGGGTAATGACTGACCCTGGGAGTGACCCCACTCTCTGAGGGTGTCTCAGGGGGAGTTGGGATAATGATTGACCCTGGCCGTGACCCTACTCTCTGAGGGTTTCTCAGGGGGAGTTGGGATAATGACTGACCCTGGGAGTGACCCATCTCTCTGAGGGTGTCTCAGGGGGAGTTGGGATAATGACTGACCCTGGGAGTGACCCCACTCTCTGAGGGTGTCTCAGGGGGAGTTGGGATAATGACTGACCCTGGGAGTGGCCCCACTCTCTGAGGGTGTCTCAGGGAGAGTTGGGATAATGACTTACCCTGGGAGTGACCCCACTCTCTGAGGATGTCTCAGGGGGAGTTGGGATAATGACTGACCCTGGGAGTGACCCCACTCTCTGAGGGTGTCTCAGGGGGAGTTGGGATAATGACTGACCCTGGGAGTGACCCATCTCGCTGAGGGTGTCTCAGGGGGAGTTGGGATAATGACTGACCCTGGCCCTGACCCTACTCTCTGAGGGTGTCTCAGGGGGAGTTGGGATAATGACTGACCCTGGGAGTGACCCCACTTTCTGAGGGTGTCTCAGGGGGAGTTGGGATAATGATTGACCCTGGCCATGACCCTACTCTCTGAGGGTGTCTCAGGGGGAGTTGGGATAATGACTGACCCTCGGAGTGACCCCACTCTCTGAGGGTGTCTCAGGGGGAGGTGGGATAATGACTGACCCTGGGAGTGACCCTACTCTCTGAGGGTGTCTCAGGGAGAGTTGGGATAATGATTGACCCTGGCCGTGACCCCACTCTCTGAGGGTTTCTCAGGGGGAGTTGGGATAATGACTGACCCTGGGAGTGACCCATCTCTCCGAGGGTGTCTCAGGGGGAGTTGGGATAATGACTGACCCTGGGAGTGACCCCACTCTCTGAGGGTGTCTCAGGGGGAGTTGGGATAATGACTGACCCTGGGAGTGACCCCACTCTCTGAGGGTGTCTCAGGTGGAGTTGGGATAATGAATGACCTTGGGAGTGACCCCACTCTCTGAGGGTGTCTCAGGGGGAGTTGGGATAATGATTGACCCTGGCCATGACCCTACTCTCTGAGGGTGTCTCAGGGGGAGTTGGGATAATGACTGACCCTGGGAGAGACCCTACTCTCTGAGGGTGTCTCAGGGGGAGTTGGGATAATGACTGACCCTGGGAGAGACCCTACTCTCTGAGGGTGTCTCAGGGGGAGTTGGGATAATGATTGACCCTGGCCGTGACCCAACTCTCTGAGGGTTTCTCAGGGGGAGTTGGGATAATGACTGACCCTGGGAGTGACCCCACTCTCTGAGGGTGTCTCAGGGGGAGTTGGGATAATGACTGACCCTGGGAGTGACCCCACTCTCTGAGGGTGTCTCAGGGGGAGTTGGGATAATGACTGACCCTGGGAGTGACCCCACTCTCTGAGGGTGTCTCAGGTGGAGTTGGGATAATGACTGACCCTGGGAGTGACCCCACTCTCTGAGGGTGTCTCAGGGGGAGTTGGGATAATGACTGACCCTGGGAGTGACCCCACTCTCTGAGGGTGTCTCAGGGGGAGTTGGGATAATGACTGACCCTGGGAGTGACCCATCTCTCTGAGGGTGTCTCAGGGGGAGTTGGGATAATGACTGACCATGGCCATGACCCTACTCTCTGAGGGTGTCTCAGGGGGAGTTGGGATAATGACTGACCCTGGCCGTGACCCTACTCTCTGAGGGTTTCTCCGGGGGAGTTGGGATAATTACTGACCCTGGGAGTGACCCCACTCTCTGAGGGTGTCTCAGAGGGAGTTGGGATAATGACTGACCCTAGGAGTGACACCACTCTCTGAGGGTGTCTCAGGGGGAGTTGGGATAATGACTGACCCTGGGAGTGACCCCACTCTCTGAGGGTGTCTCAGAGGGAGTTAGGATAATGACTGACCCTAGGAGTGACACCACTCTCTGAGGGTGTCACAGGGGGAGTTGGGATAATGACTGACCCTGGCCATGACCCTACTCTCTGAGGGTGTCTCAGGGGGATTGGGATAATGACTGACCCTGGGAAAACCCCACTCTCTGAGGGTGTCTCAGGGAGAGTTGGGATAATGACTGACCCTGGGAGTTACCCCACTCTCTGAGGGTGTACCAGGGGGAGTTGGGATAACGACTGACCTTGGGAGTGACACCACTCTCTGAGGGTGTCTCAGGGGGAGTTGGGATAATGACTGACCCTGGCCATGACCCCACTCTCTGAGGGTGTCTCAGGGAGAGTTGGGATAATGACTTACGCTGGGAGTGACCCCACTCTCTGAGGGTGTCTCAGGGGGAGTTAGGATAATGACTGACCCTGGGAGTGACCAAACTCTCTGAGGGTGTCTCAGGGAGAGTTGGGATAATGATTGACCCTGGCCGTGACCCCACTCTCTGAGGGTTTCTCAGGGGGAGTTGGGATAATGACTGACCCTGGGAGTGACCCCACTCTCTGAGGGTGTCTCAGGGGGAGTTGGGATAATGACTGACCCTGGGAGTGACCCCACTCTCTGAGGGTGTCTCAGGGGGAGTTGGGATAATGACTGACCCTGGGAGTGACCCCACTCTCTGAGGGTGTCTCAAGGGGAGTTGGGATAATGACTGACCCTGGGAGTGACCCCACTCTCTGAGGGTGTCTCAGGGGGAGTTGGGATAATGACTGACCCTGGGAGTGACCCATCTCTCTGAGGGTGTCTCAGGGGGAGTTGAGATAATGATTGACCCTGGCCATGACCCTACTCTCTGAGGGTGTCTGAGGGGGAGTTGGGATAATGACTGACCCTCGGAGTGACCCCACTCTCTGAGGGTGTCTCAGGGGGAGTTGGGATAATGACTGACCCTGGGAGTGGCCCCACTCTCTGAGGGTGTCTCAGGGAGAGTTGGGATAATGACTTACCCTGGGAGTGACCCCACTCTCTGAGGGTGTCTCAGGGGGAGTTGGGATAATGACTGACCCTGGGAGTGACCCATCTCTCTGAGGGTGTTTCAGGGAGAGTTGGGATAATGACTGACCCTGGCCATGACCCTACTCTCTGAGGGTGTCTCAGGGGGAGTTGGGATAATGACTGACCCTCGGAGTGACCCCACTCTCTGAGGGTGTCTCAGGGGGAGTTGGGATAATGATTGACCCTGGCCATGACCCTACTCTCTGAGGGTGTCTCAGGGGGAGTTGGGATAATGACTGACCCTCGGAGTGACCCCACTCTCTGAGGGTGTCTCAGGGGGAGTTGGGATAATGACTGACCCTGGGAGTGACCCTACTCTCTGAGGGTGTCTCAGGGGGAGTTGGGATAATGACTGACCCTGGGAGTGACCCCACTCTCTGAGGGTGTCTCAGGGGGAGTTGGGATAATGACTGACCCTGGGAGTGACCCCACTCTCTGAGGGTGTCTCAGGGGGAGTTGGGATAATGACTGACCCTGGGAGTGACCCCACTCTCTGAGGGTGTCTCAGGTGGAGTTGGGTTAATGACTGACCCTGGGAGTGACCCCACTCTCTGAGGGTGTCTCAGGGGGAGTTGGGATAATGACTGACCCTGGGAGTGACCCATCTCTCTGAGGGTGTCTCAGGGGGAATTGGGATAATGACTGGCCCTGGCCATGACCCTACTCTCTGAGGGTGTCTCAGGGGGAGTTGGGATAATGACTGACCCTGGGAGTGACCCCACTCTCTGAGGGTGTCTCAGGGGGAGTTGGGATAATGACTGACCCTGGCCATGACCCTACTCTCTGAGGGTGTCTCAGGGGGATTTGGGATAATGACTGACCCTGGGAGTGACCCCACTCTCTGAGGGTGTCTCAGGGGTAGTTGGGATAATGATTGACCCTGGCCGTGACCCTACTCTCTGAGGGTTTCTCAGGGGGAGTTGGGATAATGACTGACCCTGGGAGTGACCCATCTCTCTGAGGGTGTCTCAGGGGGAGTTGGGATAATGACTGACCCTGGCCATGACCCTACTCTCTGAGGGTGTCTCAGGGGAGTTGGGATAATGACTGACCCTGGGAGTGACCCCACTCTCTGAGGGTGTCTCAGGGGGAGTTGGGATAATGATTGACCCTGGCCATGACCCTACTCTCTGAGGGTGTCTCAGGGGGAGTTGGGATAATGACTGACCCTGGGAGTGACCCCACTCTCTGAGGGTGTCTCAGGGGGAGTTGGGATAATGACTGACCCTGGGAGTGACCCCACTCTCTGAGGGTGTCTCAGGGGGAGTTGGGATAATGACTGACCCTGGGAGTGACCCCACTCTCTGAGGGTGTACCAGGGGGAATTGGGATAATGACTGACCCTGTGAGTGACCCCACTCTCTGAGGGTTTCTCCGGGGGAGTTGGGATAATGACTGACCCTGGGAGTGACCCCACTCTCTGAGGGTGTCTCAGAGGGAGTTGGGATAATGACTGACCCTAGGAGTGACACCACTCTCTGAGGGTGTCTCAGGGGGAGTTGGGATAATGACTGACCCTGGGAGTGACCCCACTCTCTGAGGGTGTCTCAGAGGGAGTTAGGATAATGACTGACCCTAGGAGTGACACCACTCTCTGAGGGTGTCTCAGGGGGAGTTGGGATAATGACTGACCCTGGCCATGACCCTACTCTCTGAGGGTGTCTCAGGGGGATTGGGATAATGACTGACCCTGGGAAAACCCCACTCTCTGAGGGTGTCTCAGGGAGAGTTGGGATAATGACTGACCCTGGGAGTGACCCCACTCTCTGAGGGTGTACCAGGGGGAGTTGGGATAACGACTGACCCTGGGAGTGACACCACTCTCTGAGGGTGTCTCAGGGGGAGTTGGGATAATGACTGACCCTGGCCATGACCCCACTCTCTGAGGGTGTCTCAGGGAGAGTTGGGATAATGACTTACCCTGGGAGTGACCCCACTCTCTGAGGGTGTCTCAGGGGGAGTTAGGATAATGACTGACCCTGGGAGTGACCCCACTCTCTGAGGGTGTCTCAGGGGTAGTTGGGATAATGATTGACCCTGGCCGTGACCCTACTCTCTGAGGGTTTCTCAGGGGGAGTTGGGATAATGACTGACCCTGGGAGTGACCCATCTCTCTGAGGGTGTCTCAGGGGGAGTTGGGATAATGACTGACCCTGGCCATGACCCTACTCTCTGAGGGTGTCTCAGGGGGAGTTGGGATAATGACTGACCCTGGGAGTGACCCCACTCTCTGAGGGTGTCTCAGGGGGAGTTGGGATAATGACTGACCCTGGCCATGACCCTACTCTCTGAGGGTGTCTCAGGGGGAGTTGGGATAATGACTGACCCTGGGAGTGACCCCACTCTCTGAGGGTGTCTCAGGGGGAGTTGGGATAATGACTGACCCTGGGAGTGACCCCACTCTCTGAGGGTGTCTCAGGGGGAGTTGGGATAATGACTGACCCTGGGAGTGACCCCACTCTCTGAGGGTGTACCAGGGGGAATTGGGATAATGACTGACCCTGGGAGTGACCCCACTCTCTGAGGGTTTCTCCGGGGGAGTTGGGATAATGACTGACCCTGGGAGTGACCCCACTCTCTGAGGGTGTCTCAGAGGGAGTTGGGATAATGACTGACCCTAGGAGTGACACCACTCTCTGAGGGTGTCTCAGAAGGGAGTTGGGATAATGACTGACCCTGGGAGTGACCCCACTCTCTGAGGGTGTCTCAGAGGGAGTTAGGATAATGACTGACCCTAGGAGTGACACCACTCTCTGAGGGTGTCTCAGGGGGAGTTGGGATAATGACTGACCCTGGCCATGACCCTACTCTCTGAGGGTGTCTCAGGGGGATTGGGATAATGACTGACCCTGGGAAAACCCCACTCTCTGAGGGTGTCTCAGGGAGAGTTGGGATAATGACTGACCCTGGGAGTGACCCCACTCTCTGAGGGTGTACCAGGGGGAGTTGGGATAACGACTGACCCTGGGAGTGACACCACTCTCTGAGGGTGTCTCAGGGGGAGTTGGGATAATGACTGACCCTGGCCATGACCCCACTCTCTGAGGGTGTCTCAGGGAGAGTTGGGATAATGACTTACCCTGGGAGTGACCCCACTCTCTGAGGGTGTCTCAGGGGGAGTTAGGATAATGACTGACCCTGGGAGTGACCCCACACTCTGAGGGTGTCTCAGGGGGAGTTGGGATAATGACTGACCCTGGGAGTGACCCCACTCTCTGAGGGTGTCTCAGGGGGAGTTGGGATAATGACTGACCCTGGGAGTGACCCCACTCTCTGAGGGTGTACCAGGGGGAATTGGGATAATGACTGACCCTGGGAGTGACCCCACTCTCTGAGGGTTTCTCCGGGGGAGTTGGGATAATGACTGACCCTGGGAGTGACCCCACTCTCTGAGGGTGTCTCAGAGGGAGTTGGGATAATGACTGACCCTAGGAGTGACACCACTCTCTGAGGGTGTCTCAGGGGGAGTTGGGATAATGACTGACCCTGGGAGTGACCCCACTCTCTGAGGGTGTCTCAGAGGGAGTTAGGATAATGACTGAACCTAGGAGTGACACCACTCTCTGAGGGTGTCTCAGGGGGAGTTGGGATAATGACTGACCCTGGCCATGACCCTACTCTCTGAGGGTGTCTCAGGGGGATTGGGATAATGACTGACCCTGGGAAAACCCCACTCTCTGAGGGTGTCTCAGGGAGAGTTGGGATAATGACTGACCCTGGGAGTGACCCCACTCTCTGAGGGTGTACCAGGGGGAGTTGGGATAACGAATGACCCTGGGAGTGACACCACTCTCTGAGGGTGTCTCAGGGGGAGTTGGGATAATGACTGACCCTGGCCATGACCCCACTCTCTGAGGGTGTCTCAGGGAGAGTTGGGATAATGACTTACCCTGGGAGTGACCCCACTCTCTGAGGGTGTCTCAGGGGGAGTTAGGATAATGACTGACCCTGGGAGTGACCAAACTCTCTGAGGGTGTCTCAGGGAGAGTTGGGATAATGATTGACCCTGGCCGTGACCCCACTCTCTGAGGGTTTCTCAGGGGGAGTTGGGATAATGACTGACCCTGGGAGTAACCCCACTCTCTGAGGGTGTCTCAGGGGGAGTTGGGATAATGACTGACCCTGGGAGTGACCCCACTCTCTGAGGGTGTCTCAGGGGGATTTGGGATAATGACTGACCCTGGGAGTGACCCCACTCTCTGAGGGTGTCTCAAGGGGAGTTGGGATAATGACTGCCCTGGGAGTGACCCCACTCTCTGAGGGTGTCTCAGGGGGAGTTGAGATAATGATTGACCCTGGCCATGACCCCACTCTCTGAGGGTTTCTCAGGGGGAGTTGGGATAATGACTAACCCTGTGAGTTACCCCACTCTCTGAGGGTGTCTCAGGGGGAGTTGGGATAATGACTGACCCTGGGAGTGGCCCCACTCTCTGAGGGTGTCTCAGGGAGAGTTGGGATAATGACTTACCCTGGGAGTGACCCCACTCTCTGAGGGTGTCTCAGGGGGAGTTGGGATAATGACTGACCCTGGGAGTGACCCATCTCTCTGAGGGTGTCTCAGGGAGAGTTGGGATAATGACTGACCCTGGCCATGACCCTACTCTCTGAGGGTGTCTCAGGGGGAGTTGGGATAATGACTGACCCTCGGAGTGACCCCACTCTCTGAGGGTGTCTCAGGGGGAGTTGGGATAATGATTGACCCTGGCCATGACCCTACTCTCTGAGGGTGTCTCAGGGGGAGTTGGGATAATGACTGACCCTCGGAGTGACCCCACTCTCTGAGGGTGTCTCAGGGGAGTTGGGTTAATGACTGACCCTGGGAGTGACCCCACTCTCTGAGGGTGTCTCAGGGGGAGTTGGGATAATGACTGACCCTGGGAGTGACCCATCTCTCTGAGGGTGTCTCAGGGGGAATTGGGATAATGACTGAACCTGGCCATGACCCTACTCTCTGAGGGTGTCTCAGGGGGAGTTGGGATAATGACTGACCCTGGGAGTGACCCCACTCTCTGAGGGTGTCTCAGGGGGAGTTGGGATAATGACTGACCCTGGCCATGACCCTACTCTCTGAGGGTGTCTCAGGGGGAGTTGGGATAATGACTGACCCTGGGAGTGACCCCACTCTCTGAGGGTGTCTCAGGGGGAGTTGGGATAATGACTGACCCTGGGAGTGACACCACTCTCTGAGGGTGTCTCAGGGGGAGTTGGGATAATGACTGACCCTGGGAGTGACCCCACTCTCTGAGGGTGTCTCAAGGGGAGTTGGGATAATGACTGACCCTGGGAGTGACCCCACTCTCTGAGGGTGTCTCAGGGGGAGTTGGGATAATGACTGACCCTGGGAGTGACCCATCTCTCTGAGGGTGTCTCAGGGGGAGTTGGGATAATGATTGACCCTGGCCATGACCCTACTCTCTGATGGTGTCTCAGGGGGTGTTGGGATAATGACTGACCCTCGGAGTTACCACACTCTCTGAGGGTGTCTCAGGGGGAGTTGGGATAATGACTGACCCTGGGAGAGATCCTACTCTCTGAGGGTGTCTCAGGGGGAGTTGGGATAATGATTGACCCTGGACGTGATCCCACTCTCTGAGGGTGTCTCAGGGGGAGTTGGGATAATGACTGACCCTGGGAGTTACCCCACTCTCTGAGGGTGTCTCAGGGGGAGTTGGGATAATGACTGACCCTGGGAGTGAAACCCACTCTCTGAGGGTGTCTCAGGGGGAGTTGGGATAATGACTGACCCTGGGAGTGACCCCACTCTCTGAGGGTGTCTCAGGTGGAGTTGGGATAATGACTGACCCAGGGAGTGACCCCACTCTCTGAGGGTGTCTCAGGGGGAGTTGGGATAATGACTGACCCTGGGAGTGACCCCACTCTCTGAGGGTGTCTCAAGGGGAGTTGGGATAATGATTGACCCTGGCCATGACCCTACTCTCTGAGGGTGTCTCAGGGGGAGTTGGGATAATGACTGACCCTGGGAGTGACCCCACTCTCTGAGGGTGTCTCAGGGGGAGTTGGGATAATGACTGACCCTGGGAGTGACCCCACTCTCTGAGGGTGTCTCAGGGGGAGTTGGGATAATGACTGACCCTGGGAGTGACCCCACTCTCTGAGGGTGTCTCAAGGGGAGTTGGGATAATGACTGACCCTGGGAGTGACCCCACTCTCTGAGGGTGTCTCAGGGGGAGTTGGGATAATGACTGACCCTGGGAGTGACCCATCTCTCTGAGGGTGTCTCAGGGGGAGTTGGGATAATGATTGACCCTGGCCATGACCCTACTCTCTGATGGTGTCTCAGGGGGAGTTGGGATAATGACTGACCCTCGGAGTGACCCCACTCTCTGAGGGTGTCTCAGGGGGAGTTGGGATAATGACTGACCCTGGGAGAGATCCTACTCTCTGAGGGTGTCTCAGGGGGAGTTGGGATAATGATTGACCCTGGACGTGATCCCACTCTCTGAGGGTTTCTCAGGGGGAGTTGGGATAATGACTGACCCTGGGAGTTACCCCACTCTCTGAGGGTGTCTCAGGGGGAGTTGGGATAATGACTGACCCTGGGAGTGAAACCCACTCTCTGAGGGTGTCTCAGGGGGAGTTGGGATAATGACTGACCCTGGGAGTGACCCCACTCTCTGAGGGTGTCTCAGGTGGAGTTGGGATAATGACTGACCCAGGGAGTGACCCCACTCTCTGAGGGTGTCTCAGGGGGAGTTGGGATAATGACTGACCCTGGGAGTGACCCATCTCTCTGAGGGTGTCTCAGGGGGAGTTGGGATAATGACTGACCCTGGCCATGACCCTACGCTCTGAGGGTGTCTCAGGGGGAGTTGGGATAATGACTGACCCTGGGAGTGACCCCACTCTCTGAGGGTGTCTCAGGGGGAGTTGGGATAATGATTGACCCTGGCCGTGACCCTACTCTCTGAGGGTTTCTCCGGGGGAGTTGGGATAATGACTGACCCTGGGAGTGACCCCACTCTCTGAGGGTGTCTCAGAGGGAGTTGGGATAATGACTGACCCTAGGAGTGACACCACTCTCTGAGGGTGTCTCAGGGGGAGTTGGGATAATGACTGACCCTGGGAGTGACCCCACTCTCTGAGGGTGTCTCAGGGGGAGTTGGGATAATGACTGACCCTGGGAGTGACCCCACTCTCTGAGGGTGTCTCATGGGGAGTTGGGATAATGACTGACCCTGGGAGTGACCCCACTCTCTGAGGGTGTCTCAGGGGGAGTTGGGATAATGACTGACCCTGGGAGTGACCCCACTCTCTGAGGGTGTCTCAGGGGGAGTTGGGATAATGACTGACCCTGGGAGTGACCCCACTCTCTGAGGGTGTCTCAGGGGGAGTTGGGATAATGACTGACCCTGGGAGTGACCCATCTCTCTGAGGGTGTCTCAGGGGGAATTGGGATAATGACTGACCCTGGCCATGACCCTACTCTCTGAGGGTGTCTCAGGGGGAGTTGGGATAATGACTGACCCTGGGAGTGACCCCACTCTCTGAGGGTGTCTCAGGGGGAGTTGGGATAATGATTGACCCTGGCCGTGACCCTACTCTCTGAGGGTTTCTCCGGGGGAGTTGGGATAATGACTGACCCTGGGAGTGACCCATCTCTCTGAGGGTGTCTCAAGGGGAGTTGGGATAATGACTGACCCTGGCCATGACCCTACTCTCTGAGGGTGTCTCAGGGGAATTTGGGATAATGACTGACCCTGGGAGTGACCCCACTCTCTGAGGGTGTCTCAGGGGGAGTTGGGATAATGATTGACCCTGGCCGTGACCCTACTCTCTGAGGGTGTCTCAGGGGGAGTTGGGATAATGACTGACCCTGGGAGTGACCCCACTCTCTGAGGGTGTCTCAGGGGGAGTTGGGATAATGATTGACCCTGGCCATGACCCTACTCTCTGAGGGTGTCTTAGGGGGAGTTGGGATAATGACTGACCCTCGGAGTGACCCCACTCTCTGAGGGTGTCTCAGGGGGAGTTGGGATAATGACTGACCCTGGGAGAGACCCTACTCTCTGAGGGTGTCTCAGGGGGAGTTGGGATAATGAATGACCCTGGCCGTGACCCCACTCTCTGAGGGTTTCTCAGGGGGAGTTGGGATAATGACTGACCCTGGCAGTTACCCCACTCTCTGAGGTTGTCTCAGGGGGAGTTGGGATAATGACTGACCCTGGGAGTGACCCCACTCTCTGAGGGTGTCTCAGGGGGAGTTGGGATAATGACTCACCCTGGGAGTGACCCCACTCTCTGAGGGTGTCTCAGGTGGAGTTGGGATAATGACTGACCCAGGGAGTGACCCCACTCTCTGAGGGTGTCTCAGGGGGAGTTGGGATAATGACTGACCCTAGGAGTGACCCATCTCTCTGAGGGTGTCTCAGGGGGAGTTGGGATAATGACTGACCCCGGCCATGACCCTACTCTCTGAGGGTGTCTCAGGGGGAGTTGGGATAATGACTGACCCTGGGAGTGACCCCACTCTCTGAGGGTGTCTCAGGGGGAGTTGGGATAATGATTGACCCTGGCCGTGACCCTACTCTCTGAGGGTTTCTCCGGGGGAGTTGGGATAATGACTGACCCTGGGAGTGACCCCACTCTCTGAGGGTGTCTCAGAGGGAGTTGGGATAATGACTGACCCTAGGAGTGACACCACTCTCTGAGGGTGTCTCAGGGGGAGTTGGGATAATGACTGACCCTGGGAGTGACCCCACTCTCTGAGGGTGTCTCAGGGGGAGTTGGGATAATGACTGACCCTGGGAGTGACCCCACTCTCTGAGGGTGTCTCATGGGGAGTTGGGATAATGACTGACCCTGGGAGTGACCCCACTCTCTGAGGGTGTCTCAGGGGGAGTTGGGATAATGACTGACCCTGGGAGTGACCCCACTCTCTGAGGGTGTCTCAGGGGGAGTTGGGATAATGACTGACCCAGGGAGTGACCCCACTCTCTGAGGGTGTCTCAGGGGGAGTTGGGATAATGACTGACCCTAGGAGTGACCCATCTCTCTGAGGGTGTCTCAGGGGGAATTGGGATAATGACTGACCCTGGCCATGACCCTACTCTCTGAGGGTGTCTCAGGGGGAGTTGGGATAATGACTGACCCTGGGAGTGACCCCACTCTCTGAGGGTGTCTCAGGGGGAGTTGGGATAATGATTGACCCTGGCCATGACCCTACTCTCTGAGGGTGTCTGAGGGGGAGTTGGGATAATGACTGACCCTCGGAGTGACCCCACTCTCTGAGGGTGTCTCAGGGGGAGTTGGGATAATGACTGACCCTGGGAGAGACCCTACTCTCTGAGGGTGTCTCAGGGGGAGTTGGGATAATGATTGACCCTGGCCGTGACCCCACTCTCTGAGGGTTTCTCAGGGGGAGTTGGGATAATGACTGACCCTGGCAGTTACCCCACTCTCTGAGGTTGTCTCAGGGGGAGTTGGGATAATGACTGACCCTGGGAGTGACCCCACTCTCTGAGGGTGTCTCAGGGGGAGTTGGGATAATGACTCACCCTGGGAGTGACCCCACTCTCTGAGGGTGTCTCAGGTGGAGTTGGGATAATGACTGACCCAGGGAGTGACCCCACTCTCTGAGGGTGTCTCAGGGGGAGTTGGGATAATGACTGACCCTAGGAGTGACCCATCTCTCTGAGGGTGTCTCAGGGGGAGTTGGGATAATGACTGACCCTGGCCATGACCCTACTCTCTGAGGGTGTCTCAGGGGGAGTTGGGATAATGACTGACCCTGGGAGTGACCCCACTCTCTGAGGGTGTCTCAGGGGGAGTTGGGATAATGATTGACCCTGGCCGTGACCCTACTCTCTGAGGGTTTCTCCGGGGGAGTTGGGATAATGACTGACCCTGGGAGTGACCCCACTCTCTGAGGGTGTCTCAGAGGGAGTTGGGATAATGACTGACCCTAGGAGTGACACCACTCTCTGAGGGTGTCTCAGGGGGAGTTGGGATAATGACTGACCCTGGGAGTGACCCCACTCTCTGAGGGTGTCTCAGGGGGAGTTGGGATAATGACTGACCCTGGGAGTGACCCCACTCTCTGAGGGTGTCTCATGGGGAGTTGGGATAATGACTGACCCTGGGAGTGACCCCACTCTCTGAGGGTGTCTCAGGGGGAGTTGGGATAATGACTGACCCTGGGAGTGACCCCACTCTCTGAGGGTGTCTCAGGGGGAGTTGGGATAATGACTGACCCTGGGAGTGACCCCACTCTCTGAGGGTGTCTCAGGGGGAGTTGGGATAATGACTGACCCTGGGAGTGACCCATCTCTCTGAGGGTGTCTCAGGGGGAGTTGGGATAATGACTGACCCTGGCCATGACCCTACTCTCTGAGGGTGTCTCAGGGAGAGTTGGGATAATGACTGACCCTGGGAGTGACCCCACTCTCTGAGGGTGTCTCAGGGGGAGTTGGGATAATGATTGACCCTGGCAATGACCCTACTCTCTGAGGGTTTCTCCGGGGGAGTTGGGATAATGACTGACCCTGGGAGTGACCCATCTCTCTGAGGGTGTCTCAAGGGGAGTTGGGATAATGACTGACCCTGGCCATGACCCTACTCTCTGAGGGTGTCTCAGGGGAATTTGGGATAATGACTGACCCTGGGAGTGACCCCACTCTCTGAGGGTGTCTCAGGGGGAGTTGGGATAATGATTGACCCTGGCCGTGACCCTACTCTCTGAGGGTGTCTCAGGGGGAGTTGGGATAATGACTGACCCTGGGAGTGACCCCACTCTCTGAGGGTGTCTCAGGGGGAGTTGGGATAATGATTGACCCTGGCCATGACCCTACTCTCTGAGGGTGTCTTAGGGGGAGTTGGGATAATGACTGACCCTCGGAGTGACCCCACTCTCTGAGGGTGTCTCAGGGGGAGTTGGGATAATGACTGACCCTGGGAGAGACCCTACTCTCTGAGGGTGTCTCAGGGGGAGTTGGGATAATGATTGACCCTGGCCGTGACCCCACTCTCTGAGGGTTTCTCAGGGGGAGTTGGGATAATGACTGACCCTGGCAGTTACCCCACTCTCTGAGGTTGTCTCAGGGGGAGTTGGGATAATGACTGACCCTGGGAGTGACCCCACTCTCTGAGGGTGTCTCAGGGGGAGTTGGGATAATGACTCACCCTGGGAGTGACCCCACTCTCTGAGGGTGTCTCAGGTGGAGTTGGGATAATGACTGACCCAGGGAGTGACCCCACTCTCTGAGGGTGTCTCAGGGGGAGTTGGGATAATGACTGACCCTAGGAGTGACCCATCTCTCTGAGGGTGTCTCAGGGGGAGTTGGGATAATGACTGACCCTGGCCATGACCCTACTCTCTGAGGGTGTCTCAGGGGGAGTTGGGATAATGACTGACCCTGGGAGTGACCCCACTCTCTGAGGGTGTCTCAGGGGGAGTTGGGATAATGATTGACCCTGGCCGTGACCCTACTCTCTGAGGGTTTCTCCGGGGGAGTTGGGATAATGACTGACCCTGGGAGTGACCCCACTCTCTGAGGGTGTCTCAGAGGGAGTTGGGATAATGACTGACCCTAGGAGTGACACCACTCTCTGAGGGTGTCTCAGGGGGAGTTGGGATAATGACTGACCCTGGGAGTGACCCCACTCTCTGAGGGTGTCTCAGGGGGAGTTGGGATAATGACTGACCCTGGGAGTGACCCCACTCTCTGAGGGTGTCTCATGGGGAGTTGGGATAATGACTGACCCTGGGAGTGACCCCACTCTCTGAGGGTGTCTCAGGGGGAGTTGGGATAATGACTGACCCTGGGAATGACCCCACTCTCTGAGGGTGTCTCAGGGGGAGTTGGGATAATGACTGACCCTGGGAGTGACCCCACTCTCTGAGGGTGTCTCAGGGGGAGTTGGGATAATGACTGACCCTGGGAGTGACCCATCTCTCTGAGGGTGTCTCAGGGGGAATTGGGATAATGACTGACCCTGGCCATGACCCTACTCTCTGAGGGTGTCTCAGGGGGAGTTGGGATAATGACTGACCCTGGGAGTGACCCCACTCTCTGAGGGTGTCTCAGGGGGAGTTGGGATAATGATTGACCCTGGCAATGACCCCACTCTCTGAGGTTGTTTTAGGGGGAGTTGGGATAATGACTGACCCTGGGAGTGACCCCACTCTCTGAGGGTGTCTCAGGGGGAGTTGGGATAATGACTCACCCTGGGAGTGACCCCACTCTCTGAGGGTGTCTCAGGTGGAGTTGGGATAATGACTGACCCAGGGAGTGACCCCACTCTCTGAGGGTGTCTCAGGGGGAGTTGGGATAATGACTGACCCTAGGAGTGACCCATCTCTCTGAGGGTGTCTCAGGGGGAGTTGGGATAATGACTGACCCTGGCCATGACCCTACTCTCTGAGGGTGTCTCAGGGGGAGTTGGGATAATGACTGACCCTGGGAGTGACCCCACTCTCTGAGGGTGTCTCAGGGGGAGTTGGGATAATGATTGACCCTGGCCGTGACCCTACTCTCTGAGGGTTTCTCCGGGGGAGTTGGGATAATGACTGACCCTGGGAGTGACCCCACTATCTGAGGGTGTCTCAGGGGGAGTTGGGAAAATGACTGACCCTGGGAGTGACCCCACTCTCTGAGGGTGTCTCAGGGGGAGTTGGGATAATGACTGACCCTGGGAGTGACCCCACTCTCTGAGGGTGTCTCAGGGGGAGTTGGGATAATGACTGACCCTGGGAGTGACCCCACTCTCTGAGGGTGTCTCAGGTGGAGTTGGGATAATGACTGACCCTGGGAGTGACCCCACTCTCTGAGGGTGTCTCAGGGGGAGTTGGGATAATGACTGACCCTGGGAGTGACCCATCTCTCTGAGGGTGTCTCAGGGGGACTTGGGATAATGACTGACCCTGGCCATGACCCTACTCTCTGAGGGTGTCTCAGGGGGAGTTGGGATAATGACTGACCCTGGGAGTGATCCCACTCTCTGAGGGTGTCTCAGGGGGAGTTGGGATAATGACTGACCCTGGCCATGACCCTACTTTCTGAGGGTGTCTCAGGGGAATTTGGGATAATGACTGACCCTGGGAGTGACCCCACTCTCTGAGGGTGTCTCAGGGGGAGTTGGGATAATGATTGACCCTGGCCGTGACCCTACTCTCTGAGGGTTTCTCAGGGGGAGTTGGGATAATGACTGACCCTGGGAGTGTCCCATCTCTCTGAGGGTGTCTCAGGGGGAGTTGGGATAATGACTGACCCTGGCCATGACCCTACTCTCTGAGGGTGTCTCAGGGGGAGTTGGGATAATGACTGACCCTGGGAGTGACCCCACTCTCTGAGGGTGTCTCAGGGGGAGTTGGGATAATGATTGACCCTGGCCATGACCCTACTCTCTGAGGGTGTCTCAGGGGGAGTTGGGATAATGACTGACCCTCGGAGTGACCCCACTCTCTGAGGGTGTCTCAGGGGGAGTTGGGATAATGACTGACCCTGGGAGAGACCCTACTCTCTGAGGGTGTCTCAGGGGGAGTTGGGATAATGACTGACCCTGGCCGTGACCCCACTCTCTGAGGGTTTCTCAGGGGGAGTTGGGATAATGACTGACCCTGGGAGTTACCCCACTCTCTGAGGGTGTCTCAGGGGGAGTTGGGATAATGACTGACCCTGGGAGTGACCCCACTCTCTGAGGGTGTCTCAGGTGGAGTTGGAATAATGACTGACCCAGGGAGTGACCCCACTCTCTGAGGGTGTCTCAGGGGAAGTTGGGATAATGACGGACCCTGGGAGTGACCCATCTCTCTGAGGGTGTCTCAGGGGGAGTTGGGATAATGACTGACCCTGGCCATGACCCTACTCTCTGAGGGTGTCTCAGGGGGAGTTGGGATAATGACTGACCCTGGGAGTGACCCCACTCTCTGAGGGTGTCTCAGGGGGAGTTGGGATAATGATTGACCCTGGCCGTGACCCTACTCTCTGAGGGTTTCTCCGGGGGAGTTGGGATAATGACTGACCCTGGGAGTGACCCCACTCTCTGAGGGTGTCTCAGAGGGAGTTGGGATAATGACTGAACCTAGGAGTGACACCACTCTCTGATGGTGTCTCAGGGGGAGTTGGGATAATGACTGACCCTGGGAGTGACCCCACTCTCTGAGGGTGTCTCAGGGGGAGTTGGGATAATGACTGACCCTGGGAGTGACCCATCTCTCTGAGGGTGTCTCAGGGGGAGTTGGGATAATGACTGACCCTGGCCATGACCCTACTCTCTGAGGGTGTCTCAGGGGGAGTTGGGATAATGACTGACCCTGGGAGTGACCCCACTCTCTGAGGGTGTCTCAGGGGGAGTTGGGATAATGATTGACCCTGGCCGTGACCCTACTCTCTGAGGGTTTCTCCGGGGGAGTTGGGATAATGACTGACCCTGGGAGTGACCCCACTCTCTGAGGGTGTCTCAGAGGGAGTTGGGATAATGACTGACCCTAGGCGTGACACCACTCTCTGAGGGTGTCTCAGGGGGAGTTGGGATAATGACTGACCCTGGGAGTGACCCCACTCTCTGAGGGTGTCTCAGGGGGAGTTGGGATAATGACTGACCCTGGGAAAACCCCACTCTCTGAGGGTGTCTCAGGGAGAGTTGGGATAATGACTGACCCTAGCCATGACCCTACTCTCTGAGGGTGTCTCAGGGGGAGTTGGGATAATGACTGACCCTCGGAGTGACTCCACTCTCTGAGGGTGTCTCAGGGGGAGTTGGGATAATGACTGACCCTGGGAGTGACCCTACTCTCTGAGGGTGTCTCAGGGAGATTTGGGATAATGACTGACCCTGGGAGTGACCCCACTCTCTGAGGGTGTCTCAGGGGGAGTTGGGATAATGACTGACCCTGGGAAAACCCCACTCTCTGAGGGTTTCTCAGGGGGAGTTGGGATAATGACTGACCCTGGGAGTGACCCCACTCTCTGAGGGTGTCTCAGGGGGAGTTGGGATAATGATTGACCCTGGCCGTGACCCCACTCTCTGAGGGTTTCTCAGGGGGAGTTGGGATAATGACTGACCCTGGGAGTGACCCCACTCTCTGAGGGTGTCTCAGGGGGAGTTTGGATAATGACTGACCCTGGGAGTGACCCCACTCTCTGAGGGTGTCTCAGGGGGAGTTGGGATAATGACTGACCCTGGGAGTGACCCCACTCTCTGAGGGTGTCTCAGGTGGAGTTGGGATAATGACTGACCCTGGGAGTGACCCCACTCTCTGAGGGTGTCTCAGGGGGAGTTGGGATAATGACTGACCCTGGGAGTGACCCCACTCTCTGAGGGTGTCTCAGGGGGAGTTGGGATAATGATTGACCCTGGCCGTGACCCTACTCTCTGAGGGTTTCTCCGGGGGAGTTGGGATAATGACTGACCCTGGGAGTGACCCCACTCTCTGAGGGTGTCTCAGAGGGAGTTGGGATAATGACTGAACCTAGGAGTGACACCACTCTCTGAGGGTGTCTCAGGGGGAGTTGGGATAATGACTGACCCTGGGAGTGACCCCACTCTCTGAGGGTGTCTCAGGGGGAGTTGGGATAATGACTGACCCTGGGAGTGACCCATCTCTCTGAGGGTGTCTCAGGGGGAGTTGGGATAATGACTGACCCTGGCCATGACCCTACTCTCTGAGGGTGTCTCAGGGGGAGTTGGGATAATGACTGACCCTGGGAGTGACCCCACTCTCTGAGGGTGTCTCAGGGGGAGTTGGGATAATGATTGACCCTGGCCGTGACCCTACTCTCTGAGGGTTTCTCCGGGGAAGTTGGGATAATGACTGACCCTGGGAGTGACCCCATTCTCTGAGGGTGTCTCAGAGGGAGTTGGGATAATGACTGACCCTAGGAGTGACACCACTCTCTGAGGGTGTCTCAGGGGGAGTTGGGATAATGACTGACCCTGGGAGTGACCCCACTCTCTGAGGGTGTCTCAGGGGGAGTTGGGATAATGACTGACCCTGGGAAAACCCCACTCTCTGAGGGTGTCTCAGGGAGAGTTGGGATAATGACTGACCCTGGGAGTGACCCCACTCTCTGAGGGTGTACCAGGGGGAGTTGGGATAATGACTGACCCTGGGAGTGACCCCACTCTCTGAGGGTGTCTCAGGGGGAGTTGGGATAATGACTGACCCTGGGAGTGACCCCACTCTCTGAGGGTGTCTCAGGGAGAGTTGGGATAATGACTTACCCTGGGAGTGACCCCACTCTCTGAGGGTGTCTCAGGTGGAGTTGGGATAATGACTGACCCTGGCCATGACCCTACTCTCTGAGGTCGTCTCAGGTGGAGTTGGGATAATGACTGACCCTCGGAGTGACCCCACTCTCTGAGGGTGTCTCAGGGAGAGTTGGGATAATGACTGACCCTGGCCATGACCCTACTCTCTGAGGGTGTCTCAGGGGGAGTTGGGATAATGACTGACCCTGGGAGTGACCCCACTCTCTGAGGGTGTCTCAGGTGGAGTTGGGATAATGACTGACCCTGGGAGTGACCCATCTCTCTGAGGGTGTCTCAGGGGGAGTTGGGATAATGACTGACCCTGGCCATGACCCTACTCTCTGAGGGTGTCTCAGGGGGAGTTGGGATAATGACTGACCCTGGGAGTGACCCCACTCTCTGAGGGTGTCTCAGGAGGAGTTGGGATAATGATTGACCCTGGCCGTGACCCTACTCTCTGAGGGTTTCTCCGGGGGAGTTGGGATAATGACTGACCCTGGGAGTGACCCCACTCTCTGAGGGTGTCTCAGAGGGAGTTGGGATAATGACTGACCCTAGGCGTGACACCACTCTCTGAGGGTGTCTCAGGGGGAGTTGGGATAATGACTGACCCTGGGAGTGACCCCACTCTCTGAGGGTGTCTCAGGGGGAGTTGGGATAATGACTGACCCTGGGAAAACCCCACTCTCTGAGGGTGTCTCAGGGAGAGTTGGGATAATGACTGACCCTGGGAGTGACCCCACTCTCTGAGGGTGAACCAGGGGGAGTTGGGATAATGACTGACCCTGGGAGTGACCCCACTCTCTGAGGGTGTCTCAGGGGGAGTTGGGATAATGACTGACCCTGGGAGTGACCCCACTCTCTGAGGGTGTCTCAGGGAGAGTTGGGATAATGACTTACCCTGGGAGTGACCCCACTCTCTGAGGGTGTCTCAGGGGGAGTTGGGATAATGACTGACCCTGGGAGTGACCCCACTCTCTGAGGGTGTCTCAGGTGGAGTTAGGATAATGACTGACCCTGGCCATGACCCTACTCTCTGAGGGTGTCTCAGGTGGAGTTGGGATAATGACTGACCCTCGGAGTGGCCCCACTCTCTGAGGGTGTCTCAGGGGGAGTTGGGATAATGACTGACCCTGGCCATGACCCTACTCTCTGAGGGTGTCTCAGGGGGAGTTGGGATAATGACTGACCCTCGGAGTGACCCCACTCTCTGAGGGTGTCTCAGGGGGAGTTGGGATAATGACTGACCCTGGGAGTGACCCTACTCTCTGAGGGTGTCTCAGGGAGAGTTGGGATAATGACTGACCCTGGGAGTGACCCCACTCTCTGAGGGTGTCTCAGGGGGAGTTGGGATAATGATTGACCCTGGCCGTGACCCCACTCTCTGAGGGTTTCTCAGGGGGAGTTGGGATAATGACTGACCCTGGGAGTGACCCCACTCTCTGAGGGTGTCTCAGGGGGAGTTGGGATAATGATTGACCCTGGCCGTGACCCCACTCTCTGAGGGTTTCTCAGGGGGAGTTGGGATAATGACTGACCCTGGGAGTGACCCCACTCTCTGAGGGTGTCTCAGGGGGAGTTTGGATAATGACTGACCCTGGGAGTGACCCCACTCTCTGAGGGTGTCTCAGGGGGAGTTGGGATAATGACTGACCCTGGGAGTGACCCCACTCTCTGAGGGTGTCTCAGGTGGAGTTGGGATAATGACTGACCCTGGGAGTGACCCCACTCTCTGAGGGTGTCTCAGGGGGAGTTGGGATAATGACTGACCCTGGGAGTGACCCCACTCTCTGAGGGTGTCTCAGGGGGAGTTGGGATAATGATTGACCCTGGCCGTGACCCTACTCTCTGAGGGTTTCTCCGGGGGAGTTGGGATAATGACTTACCCTGGGAGTGACCCCATCTCTGAGGGTGTCTCAGAGGGAGTTGGGATAATGACTGAACCTAGGAGTGACACCACTCTCTGATGGTGTCTCAGGGGGAGTTGGGATAATGACTGACCCTGGGAGTGACCCCACTCTCTGAGGGTGTCTCAGGGGGAGTTGGGTAATGACTGACCCTGGCCATGACCCTACTCTCTGAGGGTGTCTCAGGGGGAGTTGGGATAATGACTGACCCTGGGAGTGACCCCACTCTCTGAGGGTGTCTCAGGGGGAGTTGGGATAATGATTGACCCTGGCCGTGACCCTACTCTCTGAGGGTTTCTCCGGGGAAGTTGGCATAATGACTGACCCTGGGAGTGACCCCATTCTCTGAGGGTGTCTCAGGGGGAGTTGGGATAATGACTGACCCTGGGAAAACCCCACTCTCTGAGGGTGTCTCAGGGAGAGTTGGGATAATGACTGACCCTGGGAGTGACCCCACTCTCTGAGGGTGTCTCAGGGGGAGTTGTGATAATGATTGACCCTGGCCATGACCCTACTCTCTGAGCGTGTCTCAGGGGGAGTTGGGATAATGACTGACCCTGGGAGTGACCCATCTCTCTGAGGGTGTCTCAGGGGGAGTTGGGATAATGACTGACCCTGGCCATGACCCTACTCTCTGAGGGTGTCTCAGGGGGAGTTGGGATAATGACTGACCCTGGTAGTGACCCCACTCTCTGAGGGTGTCTCAGGGGGAGTTGGGATAATGACTGACCCTGGGAGTGACCCCACTCTCTGAGGGTGTCTCAGGGGGAGTTGGGATAATGACTGACCCTCGGAGTGACCCCACTCTCTGAGGGTGTCTCAGGGGGAGTTGGGATAATGACTGACCCTGGGAGTGACCCTACTCTCTGAGGGTGTCTCGGGGGGAGTTGGGATAATGACTGACCCTGGGAGTGACCCCACTCTCTGAGGGTGTCTCAGGTGGAGTTGGGATAATGACTGACCCTGGGAGTGACCCCACTCTCTGAGGGTGTCTCAGGGGGAGTTGGGATAATGACTGACCCTGGGAGTGACCCCACTCTCTGAGGGTGTCTCAGGGGGAGTTGGGATAATGATTGACCCTGGCCGTGACCCTACTCTCTGAGGGTTTCTCAGGGGGAGTTGGGATAATGACTGACCCTGGGAGTGACCCATCTCTCTGAGGGTGTCTCAGGGGGAGTTGGGATAATGACTGACCCTGGCCATTACCCTACTCTCTGAGGGTGTCTCAGGGGGATTTGGGATAATGACTGACCCTGGGAGTGACCCCACTCTCTGAGGGTGTCTCAGGGGGAGTTGGGATAATGATTGACCCTGGCCGTGACCCTACTCTCTGAGGGTTTCTCAGGGGGAGTTGGGATAATGACTGACCCTGGGAGTGACCCATCTCTCTGAGGGTGTCTCAGGGGGAGTTGGGATAATGACTGACCCTGGGAGTGACCCCACTCTCTGAGGGTGTCTCAGAGGGAGTTGGGATAATGACTGACCCTAGGCGTGACACCACTCTCTGAGGGTGTCTCAGGGGGAGTTGGGATAATGACTGACCTTGGGAGTGACCCCACTCTCTGAGGGTGTCTCAGGGGGAGTTGGGATAATGACTGACCCTGGGAAAACCCCACTCTCTGAGGGTGTCTCAGGGAGAGTTGGGATAATGACTGACCCTGGGAGTGACCCCACTCTCTGAGGGTGTAGCAGGGGGAGTTGGGATAATGACTGACCCTGGGAGTGACCCCACTCTCTGAGGGTGTCTCAGGGGGAGTTGGGATAATGACTGACCCTGGGAGTGACCCCACTCTCTGAGGGTGTCTCAGGGAGAGTTGGGATAATGACTTACCCTGGGAGTGACCCCACTCTCTGAGGGTGTCTCAGGGGGAGTTGGGATAATGACTGACCCTGGGAGTGACCCCACTCTCTGAGGGTGTCTCAGGTGGAGTTGGGATAATGACTGACCCTGGCCATGACCCTACTCTCTGAGGGTGTCTCAGGTGGAGTTGGGATAATGACTGACCCTCGGAGTGACCTCACTCTCTGAGGGTGTCTCAAGGGGAGTTGGGATAATGACTGACCCTGGCCATGACCCTACTCTCTGAGGGTGTCTCAGGGGGACTTGGGATAATGACTGACCCTCGGAGTGACCCCACTCTCTGAGGGTGTCTCAGGGGGAGTTGGGATAATGACTGACCCTGGGAGTGACCCTACTCTCTGAGGGTGTCTCAGGGAGAGTTGGGATAATGACTGACCCTGGGAGTGACCCCACTCTCTGAGGGTGTCTCAGGGGGAGTTGGGATAATGATTGACCCTGGCCGTGACCCCACTCTCTGAGGGTTTCTCAGGGGGAGTTGGGATAATGACTGACCCTGGGAGTGACCCCACTCTCTGAGGGTGTCTCAGGGGGAGTTGGGATAATGACTGACCCTGGGAGTGACCCCACTCTCTGAGGGTGTCTCAGGGGGAGTTGTGATAATGATTGACCCTGGCCATGACCCTACTCTCTGAGCGTGTCTCAGGGGGAGTTGGGATAATGACTGACCCTGGGAGTGACCCATCTCTCTGAGGGTGTCTCAGGGGGAGTTGGGATAATGACTGACCCTGGCCATGACCCTACTCTCTGAGGGTGTCTCAGGGGGAGTTGGGATAATGACTGACCCTGGGAGTGACCCATCTCTCTGAGGGTGTCTCAGGGGGAATTGGGATAATGACTGACCCTGGCCATGACCCTACTCTCTGAGGGTGTCTCAGGGGGAGTTGGGATAATGACTGACCCTGGGAGTGACCCCACTCTCTGAGGGTGTCTCCTGTGGAGTTGGGATAATGACTGACCCTGGGAGTGACCCCACTCTCTGAGGGTGTCTCAGGGGGAGTTGGGATAATGATTGACCCTGGCCGTGACCCTACTCTCTGAGGGTTTCTCCGGGGGAGTTGGGATAATGACTGACCCTGGCCATGACCCTACTCTCTGAGGGTGTCTCAGGTGGAGTTGGGATAATGACTGACCCTCGGAGTGACCTCACTCTCTGAGGGTGTCTCAAGGGGAGTTGGGATAATGACTGACCCTGGCCATGACCCTACTCTCTGAGGGTGTCTCAGGGGGACTTGGGATAATGACTGACCCTCGGAGTGACCCCACTCTCTGAGGGTGTCTCAGGGGGAGTTGGGATAATGACTGACCCTGGGAGTGACCCTACTCTCTGAGGGTGTCTCAGGGAGAGTTGGGATAATGACTGACCCTGGGAGTGACCCCACTCTCTGAGGGTGTCTCAGGGGGAGTTGGGATAATGATTGACCCTGGCCGTGACCCCACTCTCTGAGGGTTTCTCAGGGGGAGTTGGGATAATGAATGACCCTGGGAGTGACCCCACTCTCTGAGGGTGTCTCAGGGGGAGTTGGGATAATGACTGACCCTGGGAGTGACCCCACTCTCTGAGGGTGTCTCAGGGGGAGTTGGGATAATGATTGACCCTGGCCATGACCCTACTCTCTGAGCGTGTCTCAGGGGGAGTTGGGATAATGACTGACCCTGGGAGTGACCCATCTCTCTGAGGGTGTCTCAGGGGGAGTTGGGATAATGACTGACCCTGGCCATGACCCTACTCTCTGAGGGTGTCTCAGGGGGAGTTGGGATAATGACTGACCCTGGGAGTGACCCATCTCTCTGAGGGTGTCTCAGGGGGAATTGGGATAATGACTGACCCTGGCCATGACCCTACTCTCTGAGGGTGTCTCAGGGGGAGTTGGGATAATGACTGACCCTGGGAGTGACCCCACTCTCTGAGGGTGTCTCCTGTGGAGTTGGGATAATGACTGACCCTGGGAGTGACCCCACTCTCTGAGGGTGTCTCAGGGGGAGTTGGGATAATGATTGACCCTGGCCGTGACCCTACTCTCTGAGGGTTTCTCCGGGGGAGTTGGGATAATGACTGACCCTGGGAGTGAACCCACTCTCTGAGGGTGTCTCAGAGGGAGTTGGGATAATGACTGACCCAAGGCGTGACCCCACTCTCTGAGGGTGTCTCAGGGGGAGTTGGGATAATGACTGACCCTGGGAGTGACCCCACTCTCTGAGGGTGTCTCAGGGGGAGTTGGGATAATGACTGACCCTGGGAAAACCCCACTCTCTGAGGGTGTCTCAGGGAGAGTTGGGATAATGACTGACCCGGGGAGTGACCCCACTCTCTGAGGGTGTACCAAGGGGAGTTGGGATAATGACTGACCCTGGGAGTGACCCCACTCTCTGAGGGTGTCTCAGGGGGAGTTGGGATAATGACTGACCCTGGGAGTGACCCCACTCTCTGAGGGTGTCTCAGGGAGAGTTGGGATAATGACTTACCCTGGGAGTGACCCCACTCTCTGAGGGTGTCTCAGGGGGAGTTGGGATAATGACTGATCCTGGGAGTGACCCCACTCTCTGAGGGTGTCTCAGGTGGAGTTGGGATAATGACTGACCCTGGCCATGACCCTACTCTCTGAGGGTGTCTCAGGGGGAGTTGGGATAATGACTGACCCTCGGAGTGACCCCACTCTCTGAGGGTGTCTCAGGGGGAGTTGGGATAATCACTGACCCTGGGAGTGACCCTACTCTCTGAGGGTGTCTCAGGGAGAGTTGGGATAATGATTGACCCTGGCCGTGACCCTACTCTCTGAGGGTGTCTCAGGGGGAGTTGGGATAATGATTGACCCTGGCCGTGACCACACTCTCTGAGGGTTTCTCAGGGGGAGTTGGGATAATGAATGACCCTGGGAGTGACCCCACTCTCTGAGGGTGTCTCAGGGGGAGTTGGGATAATGACTGACCCTGGGAGTGACCCCACTCTCTGAGGGTGTCTCAGGGGGAGTTGGGATAATGACTGACCCTGTGAGTGACCCCATTCTCTGAGGGTGTCTCAGGTGGAGTTGGGATAATGACTGACCCTGGGAGTGACCCCACTCTCTGAGGGTGTCTCAGGGGGAGTTGGGATAATGACTGACCCTGGGAGTGACCCATCTCTCTGAGGGTGTCTCAGGGGGAATTGGGATAATGACTGACCCTGGCCATGACCCTACTCTCTGAGGGTGTCTCAGGGGGAGTTGGGATAATGACTGACCCTGGGAGTGACCCCACTCTCTGAGGGTGTCTCAGGGGGAGTTGGGATAATGACTGACCCTGGCCATGACCCTACTCTCTGAGGGTGTCTCAGGGGGAGTTGGGATAATGACTGACCCTGGGAGTGACCCCACTCTCTGAGGGTGTCTCAGGGGGAGTTGGGATAATGACTGACCCTGGGAGTGACCCCACTCTCTGAGGGTGTCTCAGGGGGAGTTGGGATAATGACTGACCCTTGGAGTGACCCCACTCTCTGAGGGTGTCTCAGGGGGAGTTGGGATAATGACTGACCCTGGGAGTGACCCTACTCTCTGAGGGTGTCTCAGGGGGAGTTGGGATAATGACTGACCCTGGGAGTGACCCCACTCTCTGAGGGTGTCTCAGGGGGAGTTGGGATAATGACTGACCCTGGGAGTGACCCCACTTTCTGAGGGTGTCTCAGGTGGAGTTGGGATAATGACTGACCCTGGGAGTGACCCCACTCTCTGAGGGTGTCTCAGGGGGAGTTGGGATAATGACTGACCCTGCGAGTGACCCATCTCTCTGAGGGTGTCTCAGGGGGAATTGGGATAATGACTGACCCTGGCCATGACCCTACTCTCTGAGGGTGTCTCAGGGGGAGTTGGGATAATGACTGACCCTGGGAGTGACCCCACTCTCTGAGGGTGTCTCAGGGGGAGTTGGGATAATGATTGACCCTGGCCGTGACCCCACTCTCTGAGGGTTTCTCAGGGGGAGTTGGGATAATGACTAACCCTGGGAGTGACCCCACTCTCTGAGGGTGTCTCAGGGGGAGTTGGGATAATGACTGACCCTGGGAGTGACCCCACTCTCTGAGGGTGTCTCAGGGGGAGTTGGGATAATGACTGACCCTGGGAGTGACCCCACTCTCTGAGGGTGTCTCAGGTGGAGTTGGGATAATGACTGACCCTCGGAGTGACCTCACTCTTGAGGGTGTCTCAGGGGGAGTTGGGATAATGACTGACCCTGGGAATTAACCCTACTCTCTGAGGGTGTCTCAGGGGGAGTTGGGATAATGATTGACCCTGGCCGTGACCCCACCCTCTGAGGGTTTCTCAGGGGGAGTTGGGATAATGACTGACCCTGGGAGTGACCCCACTCTCTGAGGGTGTCTCAGGGGGAGTTGGGATAATGACTGACCCTGGGAGTGACCCCACTCTCTGAGGGTGTCTCAGGTGGTTGGGATAATGACTGACCCTGGGAGTGACCCCACTCTCTGAGGGTGTCTCAGGTGGAGTTGGGATAATGACTGAACCTGGGAGTGACCCCACTCTCTGAGGGTGTCTCAGGGGGAGTTGGGATAATGACTGACCCTGGGAGTGACCCCTCTCTCTGAGGGTGTCTCAGGGGGAATTGGGATAATGACTGACCCTGGCCATGACCCTACTCTCTGAGGGTGTCTCAGGGGGAGTTGGGATAATGACTGACCCTGGGAGTGACCCCACTCTCTGAGGGTGTCTCAGGGGGAGTTGGGATAATGATTGACCCTGGCCGTGACCCTACTCTCTGAGGGTTTCTCAGGGGGAGTTGGGATAATGACTGACCCTGGGAGTGACCCATCTCTCTGAGGGTGTCTCAGGGGGAGTTGGGATAATGACTGACCCTGGCCATGACCCTACTCTCTGAGGGTGTCTCAGGGGGATTTGGGATAATGACTGACCCTGGGAGTGTCCCCACTCTCTGAGGGTGTCTCAGGGGGAGTTGGGATAATGATTGACCCTGGCCGTGACCCTACTCTCTGAGGGTTTCTCAGGGGGATTTGGGATAATGACTGACCCTGGGAGTGACCCATCTCTCTGAGGGTGTCTCAGGGGGAGTTGGGATAATGACTGACCCTGGGAGTGACCCCACTCTCTGAGGGTGTCTCAGGGGGAGTTGTGATAATGATTGACCCTGGGAGTGACCCCACTCTCTGAGGGTATCTCAGGGGGAGTTGGGATAATGACTGACCCTGGGAGTGACCCCACTCTCTGAGGGTGTCTCAGGTGGAGTTGGGATAATGACTGAACCTGGGAGTGACCCCACTCTCTGAGGGTGTCTCAGGGGGAGTTGGGATAATGACTGACCCTGGGAGTGACCCATCTCTCTGAGGGTGTCTCAGGGGGAATTGGGATAATGACTGACCCTGGCCATGACCCTACTCTCTGAGGGTGTCTCAGGGGGAGTTGGGATAATGACTGACCCTGGGAGTGACCCCACTCTCTGAGGGTGTCTTAGGGGGAGTTGGGATAATGATTGGCCCTGGCCGTGACCCTACTCTCTGAGGGTTTCTCAGGGGGAGTTGGGATAATGACTGACCCTGGGAGTGACCCATCTCTCTGAGGGTGTCTCAGGGGGAGTTGGGATAATGACGGACCCTGGCCATGACCCTACTCTCTGAGGGTGTCTCAGGGGGATTTGGGATAATGACTGACCCTGGGAGTGACCCCACTCTCTGAGGGTGTCTCAGGGGGAGTTGGGATAATGATTGACACTGGCCGTGACCCTACTCTCTGAGGGTTTCTCAGGGGGAGTTTGGATAATGACTGACCCTGGGAGTGACCCATCTCTCTGAGGGTGTCTCAGGGGGAGTTGGGATAATGACTGACCCTGGCCATGACCCTACTCTCTGAGGGTGTCTCAGGGGGAGTTGGGATAATGACTGACCCTGGGAGTGACCCCACTCTCTGAGGGTGTCTCAGGGGGAGTTGTGATAATGATTGACCCTGGCCATGACCCTACTCTCTGAGGGTGTCTCAGGGGGAGTTGGGATAATGACTGACCCTCAGAGTGACCCCACTCTCTGAGGGTGTCTCAGGGGGAGTTGGGATAATGACTGACCCTGGGAGAGACCCTACTCTCTGAGGGTGTCTCAGGGGGAGTTGGGATAATGATTGACCCTGGCCGTGACCCCACTCTCTGAGGGTTTCTCAGGGGGAGTTGGGATAATGACTGACCCTGGGAGTGACCCCACTCTCTGAGGGTGTCTCAGGGGGAGTTGGGATAATGACTGACCCTGGGAGTGACCCCACTCTCTGAGGGTGTCTCAGGGGGAGTTGGGATAATGACTGACCCTCGGAGTGACCCCACTCTCTGAGGGTGTCTCAGGGGGAGTTGGGATAATGACTGACCCTGGGAGTGACCCTACTCTCTGAGGGTGTCTCAGGGGGAGTTGGGATAATGATTGACCCTGGCCGTGACCCCACTCTCTGAGGGTTTCTCAGGGGGAGTTGGGATAATGACTAACCCTGGGAGTGACCCCACTCTCTGAGGGTGTCTCAGGGGGAGTTGGGATAATGACTGAGCCTGGGAGTGACCCCACTCTCTGAGGGTGTCTCAGGTGGAGTTGGGATAATGACTGACCCTGGGAGTGACCCCACTCTCTGAGGGTGTCTCAGGGGGAGTTGGGATAATGACTGACCCTGGGAGTGACCCCACTCTCTGAGGGTGTCTCAGGTGTTGGGATAATGACTGACCCTGGGAGTGACCCCACTCTCTGAGGGTGTCTCAGGTGGAGTTGGGATAATGACTGACCCTGGGAGTGACCCCACTCTCTGAGGGTGTCTCAGGGGGAGTTGGGATAATGACTGACCCTGGGAGTGACCCATCTCTCTGAGGGTGTCTCAGGGGGAATTGGGATAATGACTGACCCTGGCCATGACCCTACTCTCTGAGGGTGTCTCAGGGGGATTTGGGATAATGACTGACCCTGGGAGTGACCCCACTCTCTGAGGGTGTCTCAGGGGGAGTTGGGATAATGACTGACCCTGGGAGTGACCCCTCTCTCTGAGGGTGTCTCAGGGGGAATTGGGATAATGACTGACCCTTGGAGTGACCCCACTCTCTGAGGGTGTCTCAGGGGGAGTTGGGATAATGACTGACCCTGGGAGTGACCCTACTCTCTGAGGGTGTCTCAGGGGGAGTTGGGATAATGACTGACCCTGGGAGTGATCCCACTCTCTGAGGGTGTCTCAGGGGGTGTTGGGATAATGACTGACCCTGGGAGTGACCCTACTCTCTGAGGGTGTCTCAGGGGGAGTTGGGATAATGATTGACCCTGGCCGTGACCCCACTCTCTGAGGGTTTCTCAGGGGGAGTTGGGATAATGACTGACCCTGGGAGTGACCCCACTCTCTGAGGGTGTCTCAGGGGGAGTTGGGATAATGACTGACCCTGGGAGTGACCCCACACTCTGAGGGTGTCTCAGGGGGAGTTGGGATAATGACTGACCCTGGGAGTGACCCCACTTTCTGAGGGTGTCTCAGGGGGAGTTGGGATAATGACTGACCCTGGGAGTGACCCCACTCTCTGAGGGTGTCTCAGGGGGAGTTGGGATAATGACTGACCCTGGGAGTGACCCTACTCTCTGAGGGTGTCTCAGGGGGAGTTGGGATAATGACTGACCCTGGGAGTGACCCCACTCTCTGAGGGTGTCTCAGGGGGTGTTGGGATAATGACTGACCCTGGGAGTGACCCTACTCTCTGAGGGTGTCTCAGGGGGAGTTGGGATAATGATTGACCCTGGCCGTGACCCCACTCTCTGAGGGTTTCTCAGGGGGAGTTGGGATAATGACTGACCCTGGGAGTGACCCCACTCTCTGAGGGTGTCTCAGGGGGAGTTGGGATAATGACTGACCCTGGGAGTGACCCCACTCTCTGAGGGTGTCTCAGGGGGAGTTGGGATAATGACTGACCCTGGGAGTGACCCCACTTTCTGAGGGTGTCTCAGGTGGAGTTGGGATAATGACTGACCCTGGGAGTGACCCCACTCTCTGAGGGTGTCTCAGGGGGAGTTGGGATAATGACTGACCCTGCGAGTGACCCATCTCTCTGAGGGTGTCTCAGGGGGAGTTGGGATAATGACTGACCCTGGGAGTGACCCCACTCTCTGAGGGTGTCTCAGGGGGAGTTGGGATAATGATTGACCCTGGCCGTGACCCCACTCTCTGAGGGTTTCTCAGGGGGAGTTGGGATAATGACTAACCCTGGGAGTGACCCCACTCTCTGAGGGTGTCTCAGGGGGAGTTGGGATAATGACTGACCCTGGGAGTGACCCCACTCTCTGAGGGTGTCTCAGGGGGAGTTGGGATAATGACTGACCCTGGGAGTGACCCCACTCTCTGAGGGTGTCTCAGGTGGAGTTGGGATAATGACTGACCCTCGGAGTGACCTCACTCTTGAGGGTGTCTCAGGGGGAGTTGGGATAATGACTGACCCTGGGAATTAACCCTACTCTCTGAGGGTGTCTCAGGGGGAGTTGGGATAATGATTGACCCTGGCCGTGACCCCACCCTCTGAGGGTTTCTCAGGGGGAGTTGGGATAATGACTGACCCTGGGAGTGACCCCACTCTCTGAGGGTGTCTCAGGGGGAGTTGGGATAATGACTGACCCTGGGAGTGACCCCACTCTCTGAGGGTGTCTCAGGTGGTTGGGATAATGACTGACCCTCAGAGTGACCCCACTCTCTGAGGGTGTCTCAGGGGGAGTTGGGATAATGACTGACCCTGGGAGTGACCCCTCTCTCTGAGGGTGTCTCAGGGGGAATTGGGATAATGACTGACCCTGGCCATGACCCTACTCTCTGAGGGTGTCTCAGGGGGAGTTGGGATAATGACTGACCCTGGGAGTGACCCATCTCTCTGAGGGTGTCTCAGGGGGAGTTGGGATAATGACTGACCCTGGCCATGACCCTACTCTCTGAGGGTGTCTCAGGGGGATTTGGGATAATGACTGACCCTGGGAGTGTCCCCACTCTCTGAGGGTGTCTCAGGGGGAGTTGGGATAATGATTGACCCTGGCCGTGACCCTACTCTCTGAGGGTTTCTCAGGGGGATTTGGGATAATGACTGACCCTGGGAGTGACCCATCTCTCTGAGGGTGTCTCAGGGGGAGTTGGGATAATGACTGACCCTGGGAGTGACCCCACTCTCTGAGGGTGTCTCAGGGGGAGTTGTGATAATGATTGACCCTGGGAGTGACCCCACTCTCTGAGGGTATCTCAGGGGGAGTTGGGATAATGACTGACCCTGGGAGTGACCCCACTCTCTGAGGGTGTCTCAGGGGGAGTTGGGATAATGACTGACCCTGGGAGTGACCCCACTCTCTGAGGGTGTCTCAGGGGGAGTTGGGATAATGACTGACCCTGGGAGTGACCCCACTTTCTGAGGGTGTCTCAGGTGGAGTTGGGATAATGACTGACCCTGGGAGTGACCCCACTCTCTGAGGGTGTCTCAGGGGGAGTTGGGATAATGACTGACCCTGGGAGTGACCCTACTCTCTGAGGGTGTCTCAGGGGGAGTTGGGATAATGACTGACCCTGGGAGTGACCCCACTCTCTGAGGGTGTCTCAGGGGGTGTTGGGATAATGACTGACCCTGGGAGTGACCCTACTCTCTGAGGGTGTCTCAGGGGGAGTTGGGATAATGATTGACCCTGGCCGTGACCCCACTCTCTGAGGGTTTCTCAGGGGGAGTTGGGATAATGACTGACCCTGGGAGTGACCCCACTCTCTGAGGGTGTCTCAGGGGGAGTTGGGATAATGACTGACCCTGGGAGTGACCCCACTCTCTGAGGGTGTCTCAGGGGGAGTTGGGATAATGACTGACCCTGGGAGTGACCCCACTTTCTGAGGGTGTCTCAGGTGGAGTTGGGATAATGACTGACCCTGGGAGTGACCCCACTCTCTGAGGGTGTCTCAGGGGGAGTTGGGATAATGACTGACCCTGCGAGTGACCCATCTCTCTGAGGGTGTCTCAGGGGGAGTTGGGATAATGACTGACCCTGGGAGTGACCCCACTCTCTGAGGGTGTCTCAGGGGGAGTTGGGATAATGATTGACCCTGGCCGTGACCCCACTCTCTGAGGGTTTCTCAGGGGGAGTTGGGATAATGACTAACCCTGGGAGTGACCCCACTCTCTGAGGGTGTCTCAGGGGGAGTTGGGATAATGACTGACCCTGGGAGTGACCCCACTCTCTGAGGGTGTCTCAGGGGGAGTTGGGATAATGACTGACCCTGGGAGTGACCCCACTCTCTGAGGGTGTCTCAGGTGGAGTTGGGATAATGACTGACCCTCGGAGTGACCTCACTCTTGAGGGTGTCTCAGGGGGAGTTGGGATAATGACTGACCCTGGGAATTAACCCTACTCTCTGAGGGTGTCTCAGGGGGAGTTGGGATAATGATTGACCCTGGCCGTGACCCCACCCTCTGAGGGTTTCTCAGGGGGAGTTGGGATAATGACTGACCCTGGGAGTGACCCCACTCTCTGAGGGTGTCTCAGGGGGAGTTGGGATAATGACTGACCCTGGGAGTGACCCCACTCTCTGAGGGTGTCTCAGGTGGTTGGGATAATGACTGACCCTCAGAGTGACCCCACTCTCTGAGGGTGTCTCAGGGGGAGTTGGGATAATGACTGACCCTGGGAGTGACCCCTCTCTCTGAGGGTGTCTCAGGGGGAATTGGGATAATGACTGACCCTGGCCATGACCCTACTCTCTGAGGGTGTCTCAGGGGGAGTTGGGATAATGACTGACCCTGGGAGTGACCCATCTCTCTGAGGGTGTCTCAGGGGGAGTTGGGATAATGACTGACCCTGGCCATGACCCTACTCTCTGAGGGTGTCTCAGGGGGATTTGGGATAATGACTGACCCTGGGAGTGTCCCCACTCTCTGAGGGTGTCTCAGGGGGAGTTGGGATAATGATTGACCCTGGCCGTGACCCTACTCTCTGAGGGTTTCTCAGGGGGATTTGGGATAATGACTGACCCTGGGAGTGACCTATCTCTCTGAGGGTGTCTCAGGGGGAGTTGGGATAATGACTGACCCTGGGAGTGACCCCACTCTCTGAGGGTGTCTCAGGGGGAGTTGTGATAATGATTGACCCTGGGAGTGACCCCACTCTCTGAGGGTATCTCAGGGGGAGTTGGGATAATGACTGACCCTGGGAGTGACCCCACTCTCTGAGGGTGTCTCAGGTGGAGTTGGGATAATGACTGAACCTGGGAGTGACCCCACTCTCTGAGGGTGTCTCAGGGGGAGTTGGGATAATGACTGACCCTGGGAGTGACCCATCTCTCTGAGGGTGTCTCAGGGGGAATTGGGATAATGACTGACCCTGGCCATGACCCTACTCTCTGAGGGTGTCTCAGGGGGAGTTGGGAAAATGACTGACCCTGGGAGTGACCCCACTCTCTGAGGGTGTCTTAGGGGGAGTTGGGATAATGATTGGCCCTGGCCGTGACCCTACTCTCTGAGGGTTTCTCAGGGGGAGTTGGGATAATGACTGACCCTGGGAGTGACCCATCTCTCTGAGGGTGTCTCAGGGGGAGTTGGGATAATGACTGACCCTGGCCATGACCCTACTCTCTGAGGGTGTCTCAGGGGGAGTTGGGATAATGACTGACCCTGGGAGTGACCCCACTCTCTGAGGGTGTCTCAGGGGGAGTTGTGATAATGATTGACCCTGGCCATGACCCTACTCTCTGAGGGTGTCTCAGGGGGAGTTGGGATAATGACTGACCCTCAGAGTGACCCCACTCTCTGAGGGTGTCTCAGGGGGAGTTGGGATAATGACTGACCCTGGGAGAGACACAACTCTCTGAGGGTGTCTCAGGGGGAGTTGGGATAATGACTGACCCTGGGAGAGACACAACTCTCTGAGGGTGTCTCAGGGGGAGTTGGGATAATGACTAACCCTGGGAGTGACCCCACTCTCTGAGGGTGTCTCAGGGGGAGTTGGGATAATGACTGACCCTGGGAGTGACCCCACTCTCTGAGGGTGTCTCAGGGGGAGTTGGGATAATGACTGACCCTGGGAGTGACCCCACTCTCTGAGGGTGTCTCAGGTGGAGTTGGGATAATGACTGACCCTCGGAGTGACCTCACTCTTGAGGGTGTCTCAGGGGGAGTTGGGATAATGACTGACCCTGGGAATTAACCCTACTCTCTGAGGGTGTCTCAGGGGGAGTTGGGATAATGATTGACCCTGGCCGTGACCCCACCCTCTGAGGGTTTCTCAGGGGGAGTTGGGATAATGACTGACCCTGGGAGTGACCCCACTCTCTGAGGGTGTCTCAGGGGGAGTTGGGATAATGACTGACCCTGGGAGTGACCCCACTCTCTGAGGGTGTCTCAGGTGGTTGGGATAATGACTGACCCTCAGAGTGACCCCACTCTCTGAGGGTGTCTCAGGGGGAGTTGGGATAATGACTGACCCTGGGAGTGACCCCTCTCTCTGAGGGTGTCTCAGGGGGAATTGGGATAATGACTGACCCTGGCCATGACCCTACTCTCTGAGGGTGTCTCAGGGGGAGTTGGGATAATGACTGACCCTGGGAGTGACCCATCTCTCTGAGGGTGTCTCAGGGGGAGTTGGGATAATGACTGACCCTGGCCATGACCCTACTCTCTGAGGGTGTCTCAGGGGGATTTGGGATAATGACTGACCCTGGGAGTGTCCCCACTCTCTGAGGGTGTCTCAGGGGGAGTTGGGATAATGATTGACCCTGGCCGTGACCCTACTCTCTGAGGGTTTCTCAGGGGGATTTGGGATAATGACTGACCCTGGGAGTGACCCATCTCTCTGAGGGTGTCTCAGGGGGAGTTGGGATAATGACTGACCCTGGGAGTGACCCCACTCTCTGAGGGTGTCTCAGGGGGAGTTGTGATAATGATTGACCCTGGGAGTGACCCCACTCTCTGAGGGTATCTCAGGGGGAGTTGGGATAATGACTGACCCTGGGAGTGACCCCACTCTCTGAGGGTGTCTCAGGGGGAGTTGGGATAATGACTGACCCTGGGAGTGACCCCACTCTCTGAGGGTGTCTCAGGGGGAGTTGGGATAATGACTGACCCTGGGAGTGACCCCACTTTCTGAGGGTGTCTCAGGTGGAGTTGGGATAATGACTGACCCTGGGAGTGACCCCACTCTCTGAGGGTGTCTCAGGGGGAGTTGGGATAATGACTGACCCTGGGAGTGACCCTACTCTCTGAGGGTGTCTCAGGGGGAGTTGGGATAATGACTGACCCTGGGAGTGACCCCACTCTCTGAGGGTGTCTCAGGGGGTGTTGGGATAATGACTGACCCTGGGAGTGACCCTACTCTCTGAGGGTGTCTCAGGGGGAGTTGGGATAATGATTGACCCTGGCCGTGACCCCACTCTCTGAGGGTTTCTCAGGGGGAGTTGGGATAATGACTGACCCTGGGAGTGACCCCACTCTCTGAGGGTGTCTCAGGGGGAGTTGGGATAATGACTGACCCTGGGAGTGACCCCACTCTCTGAGGGTGTCTCAGGGGGAGTTGGGATAATGACTGACCCTGGGAGTGACCCCACTTTCTGAGGGTGTCTCAGGTGGAGTTGGGATAATGACTGACCCTGGGAGTGACCCCACTCTCTGAGGGTGTCTCAGGGGGAGTTGGGATAATGACTGACCCTGCGAGTGACCCATCTCTCTGAGGGTGTCTCAGGGGGAGTTGGGATAATGACTGACCCTGGGAGTGACCCCACTCTCTGAGGGTGTCTCAGGGGGAGTTGGGATAATGATTGACCCTGGCCGTGACCCCACTCTCTGAGGGTTTCTCAGGGGGAGTTGGGATAATGACTAACCCTGGGAGTGACCCCACTCTCTGAGGGTGTCTCAGGGGGAGTTGGGATAATGACTGACCCTGGGAGTGACCCCACTCTCTGAGGGTGTCTCAGGGGGAGTTGGGATAATGACTGACCCTGGGAGTGACCCCACTCTCTGAGGGTGTCTCAGGTGGAGTTGGGATAATGACTGACCCTCGGAGTGACCTCACTCTTGAGGGTGTCTCAGGGGGAGTTGGGATAATGACTGACCCTGGGAATTAACCCTACTCTCTGAGGGTGTCTCAGGGGGAGTTGGGATAATGATTGACCCTGGCCGTGACCCCACCCTCTGAGGGTTTCTCAGGGGGAGTTGGGATAATGACTGACCCTGGGAGTGACCCCACTCTCTGAGGGTGTCTCAGGGGGAGTTGGGATAATGACTGACCCTGGGAGTGACCCCACTCTCTGAGGGTGTCTCAGGTGGTTGGGATAATGACTGACCCTCAGAGTGACCCCACTCTCTGAGGGTGTCTCAGGGGGAGTTGGGATAATGACTGACCCTGGGAGTGACCCCTCTCTCTGAGGGTGTCTCAGGGGGAATTGGGATAATGACTGACCCTGGCCATGACCCTACTCTCTGAGGGTGTCTCAGGGGGAGTTGGGATAATGACTGACCCTGGGAGTGACCCATCTCTCTGAGGGTGTCTCAGGGGGAGTTGGGATAATGACTGACCCTGGCCATGACCCTACTCTCTGAGGGTGTCTCAGGGGGATTTGGGATAATGACTGACCCTGGGAGTGTCCCCACTCTCTGAGGGTGTCTCAGGGGGAGTTGGGATAATGATTGACCCTGGCCGTGACCCTACTCTCTGAGGGTTTCTCAGGGGGATTTGGGATAATGACTGACCCTGGGAGTGACCTATCTCTCTGAGGGTGTCTCAGGGGGAGTTGGGATAATGACTGACCCTGGGAGTGACCCCACTCTCTGAGGGTGTCTCAGGGGGAGTTGTGATAATGATTGACCCTGGGAGTGACCCCACTCTCTGAGGGTATCTCAGGGGGAGTTGGGATAATGACTGACCCTGGGAGTGACCCCACTCTCTGAGGGTGTCTCAGGTGGAGTTGGGATAATGACTGAACCTGGGAGTGACCCCACTCTCTGAGGGTGTCTCAGGGGGAGTTGGGATAATGACTGACCCTGGGAGTGACCCATCTCTCTGAGGGTGTCTCAGGGGGAATTGGGATAATGACTGACCCTGGCCATGACCCTACTCTCTGAGGGTGTCTCAGGGGGAGTTGGGAAAATGACTGACCCTGGGAGTGACCCCACTCTCTGAGGGTGTCTTAGGGGGAGTTGGGATAATGATTGGCCCTGGCCGTGACCCTACTCTCTGAGGGTGTCTCAGGGGGAGTTGGGATAATGACTGACCCTGGGAGTGACCCATCTCTCTGAGGGTGTCTCAGGGGGAGTTGGGATAATGACTGACCCTGGCCATGACCCTACTCTCTGAGGGTGTCTCAGGGGGAGTTGGGATAATGACTGACCCTGGGAGTGACCCCACTCTCTGAGGGTGTCTCAGGGGGAGTTGTGATAATGATTGACCCTGGCCATGACCCTACTCTCTGAGGGTGTCTCAGGGGGAGTTGGGATAATGACTGACCCTCAGAGTGACCCCACTCTCTGAGGGTGTCTCAGGGGGAGTTGGGATAATGACTGACCCTGGGAGAGACACAACTCTCTGAGGGTGTCTCAGGGGGAGTTGGGATAATGATTGACCCTGGCCGTGACCCCACTCTCTGAGGGTTTCTCAGGGGGAGTTGGGATAATGACTGACCCTGGGAGTGACCCCACTCTCTGAGGGTGTCTCAGGGGGAGTTGGGATAATGACTGACCCTGGGAGTGACCCCACTCTCTGAGGGTGTCTCAGGGGGAGTTGGGATAATGACTGACCCTGGGAGTGACCCCACTCTCTGAGGGTGTCTCAGGGGGAGTTGGGATAATGACTGACCCTCGGAGTGACCCCACTCTCTGAGGGTGTCTCAGGGGGAGTTGGGATAATGACTGACCCTGGGAGTGACCCTACTCTCTGAGGGTGTCTCAGGGGGAGTTGGGATAATGATTGACCCTGGCCGTGACCCCACTCTCTGAGGGTTTCTCAGGGGGAGTTGGGATAATGACTAACCCTGGGAGTGACCCCACTCTCTGAGGGTGTCTCAGGGGGAGTTGGGATAATGACTGAGCCTGGGAGTGACCCCACTCTCTGAGGGTGTCTCAGGTGGAGTTGGGATAATGACTGACCCTGGGAGTGACCCCACTCTCTGAGGGTGTCTCAGGGGGAGTTGGGATAATGACTGACCCTGGGAGTGACCCTACTCTCTGAGGGTGTCTCAGGGGGAGTTGGGATAATGATTGACCCTGGCCGTGACCCCACTCTCTGAGGGTTTCTCAGGGGGAGTTGGGATAATGACTAACCCTGGGAGTGACCCCACTCTCTGAGGGTGTCTCAGGGGGAGTTGGGATAATGACTGACCCTGGGAGTGACCCCACTCTCTGAGGGTGTCTCAGGTGGAGTTGGGATAATGACTGACCCTGGGAGTGACCCCACTCTCTGAGGGTGTCTCAGGGGGAGTTGGGATAATGACTGACCCTGGGAGTGACCCATCTCTCTGAGGGTGTCTCTGGGGGAATTGGGATAATGACTGACCCTGGCCATGACCCTACTCTCTGAGGGTGTCTCAGGGGGATTTGGGATAATGACTGACCCTGGGAGTGACCCCACTCTCTGAGGGTGTCTCAGGGGGAGTTGGGATAATGACTGACCCTGGGAGTGACCCCTCTCTCTGAGGGTGTCTCAGGGGGAATTGGGATAATGACTGACCCTGGCCATGACCTTACTCTCTGAGGGTGTCTCAGGGGGAGTTGGGATAATGACTGACCCTGGGAGTGACCCCACTCTCTGAGGGTGTCTCAGGGGGAGTTGGGATAATGATTGACCCTGGCCGTGACCCTACTCTCTGAGGGTTTCTCAGGGGGAGTTGGGATAATGACTGACCCTGGGAGTGACCCATCTCTCTGAGGGTGTCTCAGGGGGAGTTGGGATAATGACTGACCCTGGCCATGACCCTACTCTCTGAGGGTGTCTCAGGGGGATTTGGGATAACGACTGACCCTGGGAGTGTCCCCACTCTCTGAGGGTGTCTCAGGGGGAGTTGGGATAATGATTGACCCTGGCCGTGACCCTACTCTCTGAGGGTTTCTCAGGGGGAGTTGGGATAATGACTGACCCTGGGAGTGACCCATCTCTCTGAGGGTGTCTCAGGGGGAGTTGGGATAATGACTGACCCTGGGAGTGACCCCACTCTCTGAGGGTGTCTCAGGGGGAGTTGTGATAATGATTGACCCTGGGAGTGACCCCACTCTCTGAGGGTTTCTCAGGGGGAGTTGGGATAATGACTGACCCTGGGAGTGACCCCACTCTCTGAGGGTGTCTCAGGTGGAGTTGGGATAATGACTGAACCTGGGAGTGACCCCACTCTCTGAGGGTGTCTCAGGGGGAGTTGGGATAATGACTGACCCTGGGAGTGACCCATCTCTCTGAGGGTGTCTCAGGGGGAATTGGGATAATGACTGACCCTGGCCTTGACCCTACTCTCTGAGGGTGTCTCAGGGGGAGTTGGGATAATGACTGACCCTGGGAGTGACCCCACTCTCTGAGGGTGTCTCAGGGGGAGTTGGGATAATGATTGACCCTGGCCGTGACCCTACTCTCTGAGGGTTTCTCAGGGGGAGTTGGGATAATGACTGACCCTGGGAGTGACCCATCTCTCTGAGGGTGTCTCAGGGGGAGTTGGGATAATGACGGACCCTGGCCATGACCCTACTCTCTGAGGGTGTCTCAGGGGGATTTGGGATAATGACTGACCCTGGGAGTGACCCCACTCTCTGAGGGTGTCTCAGGGGGAGTTGGGATAATGATTGACACTGGCCGTGACCCTACTCTCTGAGGGTTTCTCAGGGGGAGTTGGGATAATGACTGACCCTGGGAGTGACCCATCTCTCTGAGGGTGTCTCAGGGGGAGTTGGGATAATGACTGACCCTGGCCATGACCCTACTCTCTGAGGGTGTCTCAGGGGGAGTTGGGATAATGACTGACCCTGGGAGTGACCCCACTCTCTGAGGGTGTCTCAGGGGGAGTTGGGATAATGACTGACCCTGGGAGAGACCCCACTCTCTGAGGGTTTCTCAGGGGGAGTTGGGATAATGACTGACCCTGGGAGTGACCCCACTCTCTGAGGGTGTCTCAGGGGGAGTTGGGATAATGACTGACCCTGGGAGTGACCCCACTCTCTGAGGGTGTCTCAGGGGGAGTTGGGATAATGACTGACCCTGGGAGTGACCCCACTCTCTGAGGGTGTCTCAGGGGGAGTTGTGATAATGATTGACCCTGGGAGTGACCCCACTCTCTGAGGGTATCTCAGGGGGAGTTGGGATAATGACTGACCCTGGGAGTGACCCCACTCTCTGAGGGTGTCTCAGGTGGAGTTGGGATAATGACTGAACCTGGGAGTGACCCCACTCTCTGAGGGTGTCTCAGGGGGAGTTGGGATAATGACTGACCCTGGGAGTGACCCATCTCTCTGAGGGTGTCTCAGGGGGAATTGGGATAATGACTGACCCTGGCCATGACCCTAATCTCTGAGGGTGTCTCAGGGGGAGATGGGATAATGACTGACCCTGGGAGTGACCCCACTCTCTGAGGGTGTCTCAGGGGGAGTTGGGATAATGATTGACCCTGGCCGTGACCCTACTCTCTGAGGGTTTCTCAGGGGGAGTTGGGATAATGACTGACCCTGGGAGTGACCCATCTCTCTGAGGGTGTCTCAGGGGGAGTTGGGATAATGACGGACCCTGGCCATGACCCTACTCTCTGAGGGTGTCTCAGGGGGATTTGGGATAATGACTGACCCTGGGAGTGACCCCACTCTCTGAGGGTGTCTCAGGGGGAGTTGGGATAATGATTGACACTGGCCGTGACCCTACTCTCTGAGGGTTTCTCAGGGGGAGTTGGGATAATGACTGACCCTGGGAGTGACCCATCTCTCTGAGGGTGTCTCAGGGGGAGTTGGGATAATGACTGACCCTGGCCATGACCCTACTCTCTGAGGGTGTCTCAGGGGGAGTTGGGATAATGACTGACCCTGGGAGTGACCCCACTCTCTGAGGGTGTCTCAGGGGGAGTTGTGATAATGATTGACCCTGGCCATGACCCTACTCTCTGAGGGTGTCTCAGGGGGAGTTGGGATAATGACTGACCCTCAGAGTGACCCCACTCTCTGAGGGTGTCTCAGGGGGAGTTGGGATAATGACTGACCCTGGGAGAGACCCTACTCTCTGAGGGTGTCTCAGGGGGAGTTGGGATAATTATTGACCCTGGCCGTGACCCCACTCTCTGAGGGTTTCTCAGGGGGAGTTGGGATAATGACTGACCCTGGGAGTGACCCCACTCTCTGAGGGTGTCTCAGGGGGAGTTGGGATAATGACTGACCCTGGGAGTGACCCCACTCTCTGAGGGTGTCTCAGGGGGAGTTGGGATAATGACTGACCCTGGGAGTGACCCCACTCTCTGAGGGTGTCTCAGGGGGAGTTGTGATAATGATTGACCCTGGGAGTGACCCCACTCTCTGAGGGTATCTCAGGGGGAGTTGGGATAATGACTGACCCTGGGAGTGACCCCACTCTCTGAGGGTGTCTCAGGTGGAGTTGGGATAATGACTGAACCTGGGAGTGACCCCACTCTCTGAGGATGTCTCAGGGGGAGTTGGGATAATGACTGACCCTGGGAGTGACCCATCTCTCTGAGGGTGTCTCAGGGGGAATTGGGATAATGACTGACCCTGGCCATGACCCTACTCTCTGAGGGTGTCTCAGGGGGAGTTGGGATAATGACTGACCCTGGGAGTGACCCCACTCTCTGAGGGTGTCTCAGGGGGAGTTGGGATAATGATTGACCCTGGCCGTGACCCTACTCTCTGAGGGTTTCTCAGGGGGAGTTGGGATAATGACTGACCCTGGGAGTGACCCATCTCTCTGAGGGTGTCTCAGGGGGAGTTGGGATAATGACGGACCCTGGCCATGACCCTACTCTCTGAGGGTGTCTCAGGGGGATTTGGGATAATGACTGACCCTGGGAGTGACCCCACTCTCTGAGGGTGTCTCAGGGGGAGTTGGGATAATGATTGACACTGGCCGTGACCCTACTCTCTGAGGGTTTCTCAGGGGGAGTTGGGATAATGACTGACCCTGGGAGTGACCCATCTCTCTGAGGGTGTCTCAGGGGGAGTTGGGATAATGACTGACCCTGGCCATGACCCTACTCTCTGAGGGTGTCTCAGGGGGAGTTGGGATAATGACTGACCCTGGGAGTGACCCCACTCTCTGAGGGTGTCTCAGGGGGAGTTGTGATAATGATTGACCCTGGCCATGACCCTACTCTCTGAGGGTGTCTCAGGGGGAGTTGGGATAATGACTGACCCTCAGAGTGACCCCACTCTCTGAGGGTGTCTCAGGGGGAGTTGGGATAATGACTGACCCTGGGAGAGACCCTACTCTCTGAGGGTGTCTCAGGGGGAGTTGGGATAATTATTGACCCTGGCCGTGACCCCACTCTCTGAGGGTTTCTCAGGGGGAGTTGGGATAATGACTGACCCTGGGAGTGACCCCACTCTCTGAGGGTGTCTCAGGGGGAGTTGGGATAATGACTGACCCTGGGAGTGACCCCACTCTCTGAGGGTGTCTCAGGGGGAGTTGGGATAATGATTGACCCTGGGAGTGACCCCACTCTCTGAGGGTTTCTCAGGGGGAGTTGGGATAATGACTGACCCTCGGAGTGACCCCACTCTCTGAGGGTGTCTCAGGGGGAGTTGGGATAATGACTGACCCTGGGAGTGACCCCACTCTCTGAGGGTGTCTCAGGGGGAGTTGGGATAATGATTGACCCTGGCCGTGACCCTACTCTCTGAGGGTTTCTACGGGGGAGTTGGGATAATGACTGACCCTGGGAGTGACCCCACTCTCTGAGGGTGTCTCAGGGGGAGTTGGGATAATGACTGAGCCTGGGAGTGACCCCACTCTCTGAGGGTGTCTCAGGTGGAGTTGGGATAATGACTGACCCTGGGAGTGACCCCACTCTCTGAGGGTGTCTCAGGGGGAGTTGGGATAATGACTGACCCTGGGAAAACCCCACTCTCTGAGGGTGTCTCAGGGAGAGTTGGGATAATGACTGACCCTGGGAGTGACCCCACTCTCTGAGGGTGTACCAGGGGGAGTTGGGATAATGACTGACCCTGGGAGTGACCCCACTCTCTGAGGGTGTCTCAGGGGGAGTTGGGATAATGACTGACTCTGGGAGTGACCCATCTCTCTGAGGGTGTCTCAGGGGGAATTGGGATAATGACTGACCCTGGCCATGACCCTACTCTCTGAGGGTGTCTCAGGGGGAGTTGGGATAATGACTGACCCTGGGAGTGACCCCACTCTCTAAGGGTGTCTCAGGGGGAGTTGGGATAATGATTGACCCTGGCCGTGACCCTACTCTCTGAGGGTTTCTCAGGGGGAGTTGGGATAATGACTGACCCTGGGAGTGACCCCACTCTCTGAGGGTGTCTCAGGGGGAATTGGGATAATGACTGACCCTGGCCATGACCCTACTCTCTGAGGGTGTCTCAGGGGGAGTTGGGATAATGACTGACCCTGGGAGTGACCCCACTCTCTGAGGGTGTCTCAGGGGGAGTTTGGATAATGACTGACCCTGGGAGTGACCCTACTCTCTGAGGGTGTCTCAGGGGGAGTTGGGATAATGACTGACCCTGGGAGTGACCCCACTCTCTGAGGGTGTCTCAGGGGGAGTTGGGATAATGACTGACCCTCGGAGTGACCCCACTCTCTGAGGGTGTCTCAGGGGGAGTTGGGATAATGACTGAACCTAGGAGTGACCCCACTCTCTGAGGGTGTCTCAGGGGGAGTTGGGATAATGACTGACCCTGGGAGTGACCCATCTCTCTGAGGGTGTCTCAGGGGGAATTGGGATAATGACTGACCCTGGCCATGACCCTACTCTCTGAAGGTGTCTCAGGGGGAGTTGGGATAATGACTGACCCTGGGAGTGACCCCACTCTCTGAGGGTGTCTCAGGGGGAGTTGGGATAATGATTGACCCTGGCCGTGACCCTACTCTCTGAGGGTTTCTCAGGGGGAGTTGGGATAATGACTGACCCTGGGAGTGACCCATCTCTCTGAGGGTGTCTCAGGGGGAGTTGGGATAATGACTGACCCTGGCCATGACCCTACTCTCTGAGGGTGTCTCAAGGGGATTTGGGATAATGACTGACCCTGGGAGTGTCCCCACTCTCTGAGGGTGTCTCAGGGGGAGTTGGGATAATGATTGACCCTGGCCGTGACCCTACTCTCTGAGGGTTTCTCAGGGGGAGTTTGGATAATGACTGACCCTGGCCATGACCCTACTCTCTGAGGGTGTCTCAGGGGGAGTTGGGATAATGACTGACCCTGGGAGTGACCCCACTCTCTGAGGGTGTCTCAGGGGGAGTTGGGATAATGATTGACCCTTGCCGTGACCCTACTCTCTGAGGGTTTCTCAGGGGGAGTTGGGATAATGACTGACCCTGGGAGTGACCCATCTCTCTGAGGGTGTCTCAGGGGGAATTGGGATAATGACTGACCCTGGCCATGACCCTACTCTCTGAAGGTGTCTCAGGGGGAGTTGGGATAATGACTGACCCTGGGAGTGACCCCACTCTCTGAGGGTGTCTCAGGGGGAGTTTGGATAATGACTGACCCTGGGAGTGACCCCACTCTCTGAGGGTGTCTCAGGGGGAGTTGGGATAATGACTGACCCTGGGAGTGACCCCACTCTCTGAGGGTGTCTCAGGGGGAGTTGGGATAATGACTGACCCTCGGAGTGACCCCACTCTCTGAGGGTGTCTCAGGGGGAGTTGGGATAATGACTGAACCTAGGAGTGACCCCACTCTCTGAGGGTGTCTCAGGGGGAGTTGGGATAATGACTGACCCTGGGAGTGACCCATCTCTCTGAGGGTGTCTCAGGGGGAATTGGGATAATGACTGACCCTGGCCATGACCCTACTCTCTGAAGGTGTCTCAGGGGGAGTTGGGATAATGACTGACCCTGGGAGTGACCCCACTCTCTGAGGGTGTCTCAGGGGGAGTTGGGATAATGATTGACCCTGGCCGTGACCCTACTCTCTGAGGGTTTCTCAGGGGGAGTTGGGATAATGACTGACCCTGGGAGTGACCCATCTCTCTGAGGGTGTCTCAGGGGGAGTTGGGATAATGACTGACCCTGGCCATGACCCTACTCTCTGAGGGTGTCTCAAGGGGATTTGGGATAATGACTGACCCTGGGAGTGTCCCCACTCTCTGAGGGTGTCTCAGGGGGAGTTGGGATAATGATTGACCCTGGCCGTGACCCTACTCTCTGAGGGTTTCTCAGGGGGAGTTTGGATAATGACTGACCCTGGCCATGACCCTACTCTCTGAGGGTGTCTCAGGGGGAGTTGGGATAATGACTGACCCTGGGAGTGACCCCACTCTCTGAGGGTGTCTCAGGGGGAGTTGGGATAATGATTGACCCTTGCCGTGACCCTACTCTCTGAGGGTTTCTCAGGGGGAGTTGGGATAATGACTGACCCTGGGAGTGACCCATCTCTCTGAGGGTGTCTCAGGGGGAATTGGGATAATGACTGACCCTGGCCATGACCCTACTCTCTGAAGGTGTCTCAGGGGGAGTTGGGATAATGACTGACCCTGGGAGTGACCCCACTCTCTGAGGGTGTCTCAGGGGGAGTTGGGATAATGATTGACCCTGGCCGTGACCCTACTCTCTGAGGGTTTCTCAGGGGGAGTTGGGATAATGACTGACCCTGGGAGTGACCCATCTCTCTGAGGGTGTCTCAGGGGGAGTTGGGATAATGACTGACCCTGGCCATGACCCTACTCTCTGAGGGTGTCTCAAGGGGATTTGGGATAATGACTGACCCTGGGAGTGTCCCCACTCTCTGAGGGTGTCTCAGGGGGAGTTGGGATAATGATTGACCCTGGCCGTGACCCTACTCTCTGAGGGTTTCTCAGGGGGAGTTTGGATAATGACTGACCCTGGCCATGACCCTACTCTCTGAGGGTGTCTCAGGGGGAGTTGGGATAATGACTGACCCTGGGAGTGACCCAACTCTCTGAGGGTGTCTCAGGGGGAGTTGGGATAATGATTGACCCTTGCCGTGACCCTACTCTCTGAGGGTTTCTCAGGGGGAGTTGGGATAATGACTGACCCTGGGAATGACCCATCTCTCTGAGGGTGTCTCAGGGGGAGTTGGGATAATGACTGACCCTGGCCATGACCCTACTCTCTGAGGGTGTCTCAGGGGGATTTGGGATAATGACTGACCCTGGGAGTGACCCCACTCTCTGAGGGAGTCTCAGGGGGAGTTGGGATAATGATTGACCCTGGCCGTGACCCTACTCTCTGAGGGTTTCTCAGGGGGAGTTGGGATAATGACTGACCCTGGGAGTGACCCATCTCTCTGAGGGTGTCTCAGGGGGAGTTGGGATAATGACTGACCCTGGCCATGACCCTACTCTCTGAGGGTGTCTCAGGGGGAGTTGGGATAATGACTGACCCTGGGAGTGACCCCACTCTCTGAGGGTGTCTCAGGGGGAGTTGTGATAATGATTGACCCTGGCCATGACCCTACTCTCTGAGGGTGTCTCAGGGGGAGTTGGGATAATGACTGACCCTGGGAGTGACCCCACTCTCTGAGGGTGTCTCAGGGGGAGTTGGGATAATGACTGACCCTGGGAGAGACCCTACTCTCTGAGGGTGTCTCAGGGGGAGTTGGGATAATGATTGACCCTGGCCGTGACCCCACTCTCTGAGGGTTTCTCAGGGGGAGTTGGGATAATGACTGACCCTGGGAGTGACCCCACTCTCTGAGGGTGTCTCAGGGGGAGTTGGGATAATGACTGACCCTGGGAGTGACCCCACTCTCTGAGGGTGTCTCAGGGGGAGTTGGGATAATGACTGACCCTGGGAGTGTCCCCACTCTCTGAGGGTGTCTCAGGGGGAGTTGGGATAATGATTGACCCTGGCCGTGACCCTACTCTCTGAGGGTTTCTCAGGGGGAGTTAGGATAATGACTGACCCTGGGAGTGACCCATCTCTCTGAGGGTGTCTCAGGGGGAGTTGGGATAATGACTGACCCTGGGAGTGACCCCACTCTCTGAGGGTGTCTCAGGGGGAGTTGGGATAATGACTGAGCCTGGGAGTTACCCCACTCTCTGAGGGTGTCTCAGGTGGAGTTGGGATAATGACTGAACCTGGGAGTGACCCCACTCTCTGAGGGTGTCTCAGGGGGAGTTGGGATAATGATTGACCCTGGCCGTGACCCTACTCTCTGAGGGTTTCTCAGGGGGAGTTGGGATAATGACTGACCCTGGGAGTGACCCATCTCTCTGAGGGTGTCTCAGGGGGAGTTGGGATAATGACGGACCCTGGCCATGACCCTACTCTCTGAGGGTGTCTCAGGGGGATTTGGGATAATGACTGACCCTGGGAGTGACCCCACTCTCTGAGGGTGTCTCAGGGGGAGTTGGGATAATGATTGACACTGGCCGTGACCCTACTCTCTGAGGGTTTCTCAGGGGGAGTTGGGATAATGACTGACCCTGGGAGTGACCCATCTCTCTGAGGGTGTCTCAGGGGGAGTTGGGATAATGACTGACCCTGGCCATGACCCTACTCTCTGAGGGTGTCTCAGGGGGAGTTGGGATAATGACTGACCCTGGGAGTGACCCCACTCTCTGAGGGTGTCTCAGGGGGAGTTGTGATAATGATTGACCCTGGCCATGACCCTACTCTCTGAGGGTGTCTCAGGGGGAGTTGGGATAATGACTGACCCTCAGAGTGACCCCACTCTCTGAGGGTGTCTCAGGGGGAGTTGGGATAATGACTGACCCTGGGAGAGACCCTACTCTCTGAGGGTGTCTCAGGGGGAGTTGGGATAATTATTGACCCTGGCCGTGACCCCACTCTCTGAGGGTTTCTCAGGGGGAGTTGGGATAATGACTGACCCTGGGAGTGACCCCACTCTCTGAGGGTGTCTCAGGGGGAGTTGGGATAATGACTGACCCTGGGAGTGACCCCACTCTCTGAGGGTGTCTCAGGGGGAGTTGGGATAATGACTGACCCTGGGAGTGACCCCACTCTCTGAGGGTGTCTCAGGGGGAGTTGTGATAATGATTGACCCTGGGAGTGACCCCACTCTCTGAGGGTATCTCAGGGGGAGTTGGGATAATGACTGACCCTGGGAGTGACCCCACTCTCTGAGGGTGTCTCAGGTGGAGTTGGGATAATGACTGAACCTGGGAGTGACCCCACTCTCTGAGGGTGTCTCAGGGGGAGTTGGGATAATGACTGACCCTGGGAGTGACCCATCTCTCTGAGGGTGTCTCAGGGGGAATTGGGATAATGACTGACCCTGGCCATGACCCTACTCTCTGAGGGTGTCTCAGGGGGAGTTGGGATAATGACTGACCCTGGGAGTGACCCCACTCTCTGAGGGTGTCTCAGGGGGAGTTGGGATAATGATTGACCCTGGCCGTGACCCTACTCTCTGAGGGTTTCTCAGGGGGAGTTGGGATAATGACTGACCCTGGGAGTGACCCATCTCTCTGAGGGTGTCTCAGGGGGAGTTGGGATAATGACAGACCCTGGCCATGACCCTACTCTCTGAGGGTGTCTCAGGGGGATTTGGGATAATGACTGACCCTGGGAGTGACCCCACTCTCTGAGGGTGTCTCAGGGGGAGTTGGGATAATGATTGACACTGGCCGTGACCCTACTCTCTGAGGGTTTCTCAGGGGGAGTTGGGATAATGACTGACCCTGGGAGTGACCCATCTCTCTGAGGGTGTCTCAGGGGGAGTTGGGATAATGACTGACCCTGGCCATGACCCTACTCTCTGAGGGTGTCTCAGGGGGAGTTGGGATAATGACTGACCCTGGGAGTGACCCCACTCTCTGAGGGTGTCTCAGGGGGAGTTGTGATAATGATTGACCCTGGCCATGACCCTACTCTCTGAGGGTGTCTCAGGGGGAGTTGGGATAATGACTGACCCTCAGAGTGACCCCACTCTCTGAGGGTGTCTCAGGGGGAGTTGGGATAATGACTGACCCTGGGAGAGACCCTACTCTCTGAGGGTGTCTCAGGGGGAGTTGGGATAATTATTGACCCTGGCCGTGACCCCACTCTCTGAGGGTTTCTCAGGGGGAGTTGGGATAATGACTGACCCTGGGAGTGACCCCACTCTCTGAGGGTGTCTCAGGGGGAGTTGGGATAATGACTGACCCTGGGAGTGACCCCACTCTCTGAGGGTGTCTCAGGGGGAGTTGGGATAATGATTGACCCTGGGAGTGACCCCACTCTCTGAGGGTTTCTCAGGGGGAGTTGGGATAATGACTGACCCTCGGAGTGACCCCACTCTCTGAGGGTGTCTCAGGGGGAGTTGGGATAATGACTGACCCTGGGAGTGACCCTACTCTCTGAGGGTGTCTCAGGGGGAGTTGGGATAATGATTGACCCTGGCCGTGACCCTACTCTCTGAGGGTTTCTCAGGGGGAGTTGGGATAATGACTAACCCTGGGAGTGACCCCACTCTCTGAGGGTGTCTCAGGGGGAGTTGGGATAATGACTGAGCCTGGGAGTGACCCCACTCTCTGAGGGTGTCTCAGGTGGAGTTGGGATAATGACTGACCCTGGGAGTGACCCCACTCTCTGAGGGTGTCTCAGGGGGAGTTGGGATAATGACTGACCCTGGGAAAACCCCACTCTCTGAGGGTGTCTCAGGGAGAGTTGGGATAATGACTGACCCTGGGAGTGACCCCACTCTCTGAGGGTGTACCAGGGGGAGTTGGGATAATGACTGACCCTGGGAGTGACCCCACTCTCTGAGGGTGTCTCAGGGGGAGTTGGGATAATGACTGACCCTGGGAGTGACCCATCTCTCTGAGGGTGTCTCAGGGGGAATTGGGATAATGACTGACCCTGGCCATGACCCTACTCTCTGAGGGTGTCTCAGGGGGAGTTGGGATAATGACTGACCCTGGGAGTGACCCCACTCTCTAAGGGTGTCTCAGGGGGAGTTGGGATAATGATTGACCCTGGCCGTGACCCTACTCTCTGAGGGTTTCTCAGGGGGAGTTGGGATAATGACTGACCCTGGGAGTGACCCCACTCTCTGAGGGTGTCTCAGGGGGAATTGGGATAATGACTGACCCTGGCCATGACCCTACTCTCTGAGGGTGTCTCAGGGGGAGTTGGGATAATGACTGACCCTGGGAGTGACCCCACTCTCTGAGGGTGTCTCAGGGGGAGTTTGGATAATGACTGACCCTGGGAGTGACCCTACTCTCTGAGGGTGTCTCAGGGGGAGTTGGGATAATGACTGACCCTGGGAGTGACCCCACTCTCTGAGGGTGTCTCAGGGGGAGTTGGGATAATGACTGACCCTCGGAGTGACCCCACTCTCTGAGGGTGTCTCAGGGGGAGTTGGGATAATGACTGAACCTAGGAGTGACCCCACTCTCTGAGGGTGTCTCAGGGGGAGTTGGGATAATGACTGACCCTGGGAGTGACCCATCTCTCTGAGGGTGTCTCAGGGGGAATTGGGATAATGACTGACCCTGGCCATGACCCTACTCTCTGAAGGTGTCTCAGGGGGAGTTGGGATAATGACTGACCCTGGGAGTGACCCCACTCTCTGAGGGTGTCTCAGGGGGAGTTGGGATAATGATTGACCCTGGCCGTGACCCTACTCTCTGAGGGTTTCTCAGGGGGAGTTGGGATAATGACTGACCCTGGGAGTGACCCATCTCTCTGAGGGTGTCTCAGGGGGAGTTGGGATAATGACTGACCCTGGCCATGACCCTACTCTCTGAGGGTGTCTCAAGGGGATTTGGGATAATGACTGACCCTGGGAGTGTCCCCACTCTCTGAGGGTGTCTCAGGGGGAGTTGGGATAATGATTGACCCTGGCCGTGACCCTACTCTCTGAGGGTTTCTCAGGGGGAGTTTGGATAATGACTGACCCTGGCCATGACCCTACTCTCTGAGGGTGTCTCAGGGGGAGTTGGGATAATGACTGACCCTGGGAGTGACCCCACTCTCTGAGGGTGTCTCAGGGGGAGTTGGGATAATGATTGACCCTTGCCGTGACCCTACTCTCTGAGGGTTTCTCAGGGGGAGTTGGGATAATGACTGACCCTGGGAGTGACCCATCTCTCTGAGGGTGTCTCAGGGGGAATTGGGATAATGACTGACCCTGGCCATGACCCTACTCTCTGAAGGTGTCTCAGGGGGAGTTGGGATAATGACTGACCCTGGGAGTGACCCCACTCTCTGAGGGTGTCTCAGGGGGAGTTGGGATAATGATTGACCCTGGCCGTGACCCTACTCTCTGAGGGTTTCTCAGGGGGAGTTGGGATAATGACTGACCCTGGGAGTGACCCATCTCTCTGAGGGTGTCTCAGGGGGAGTTGGGATAATGACTGACCCTGGCCATGACCCTACTCTCTGAGGGTGTCTCAAGGGGATTTGGGATAATGACTGACCCTGGGAGTGTCCCCACTCTCTGAGGGTGTCTCAGGGGGAGTTGGGATAATGATTGACCCTGGCCGTGACCCTACTCTCTGAGGGTTTCTCAGGGGGAGTTTGGATAATGACTGACCCTGGCCATGACCCTACTCTCTGAGGGTGTCTCAGGGGGAGTTGGGATAATGACTGACCCTGGGAGTGACCCAACTCTCTGAGGGTGTCTCAGGGGGAGTTGGGATAATGATTGACCCTTGCCGTGACCCTACTCTCTGAGGGTTTCTCAGGGGGAGTTGGGATAATGACTGACCCTGGGAATGACCCATCTCTCTGAGGGTGTCTCAGGGGGAGTTGGGATAATGACTGACCCTGGCCATGACCCTACTCTCTGAGGGTGTCTCAGGGGGATTTGGGATAATGACTGACCCTGGGAGTGACCCCACTCTCTGAGGGAGTCTCAGGGGGAGTTGGGATAATGATTGACCCTGGCCGTGACCCTACTCTCTGAGGGTTTCTCAGGGGGAGTTGGGATAATGACTGACCCTGGGAGTGACCCATCTCTCTGAGGGTGTCTCAGGGGGAGTTGGGATAATGACTGACCCTGGCCATGACCCTACTCTCTGAGGGTGTCTCAGGGGGAGTTGGGATAATGACTGACCCTGGGAGTGACCCCACTCTCTGAGGGTGTCTCAGGGGGAGTTGTGATAATGATTGACCCTGGCCATGACCCTACTCTCTGAGGGTGTCTCAGGGGGAGTTGGGATAATGACTGACCCTGGGAGTGACCCCACTCTCTGAGGGTGTCTCAGGGGGAGTTGGGATAATGACTGACCCTGGGAGAGACCCTACTCTCTGAGGGTGTCTCAGGGGGAGTTGGGATAATGATTGACCCTGGCCGTGACCCCACTCTCTGAGGGTTTCTCAGGGGGAGTTGGGATAATGACTGACCCTGGGAGTGACCCCACTCTCTGAGGGTGTCTCAGGGGGAGTTGGGATAATGACTGACCCTGGGAGTGTCCCCACTCTCTGAGGGTGTCTCAGGGGGAGTTGGGATAATGATTGACCCTGGCCGTGACCCTACTCTCTGAGGGTTTCTCAGGGGGAGTTAGGATAATGACTGACCCTGGGAGTGACCCATCTCTCTGAGGGTGTCTCAGGGGGAGTTGGGATAATGACTGACCCTGGGAGTGACCCCACTCTCTGAGGGTGTCTCAGGGGGAGTTGGGATAATGACTGAGCCTGGGAGTTACCCCACTCTCTGAGGGTGTCTCAGGTGGAGTTGGGATAATGACTGAACCTGGGAGTGACCCCACTCTCTGAGGGTGTCTCAGGGGGAGTTGGGATAATGACTGACCCTGGGAGTGACCCATCTCTCTGAGTGTGTCTCAGGGGGAATTGGGATAAAGACTGACCCTGGCCATGACCCTACTCTCTGAGGGTGTCTCAGGGGGAGTTGGGATAATGATTGACCCTGGCCGTGACCCTACTCTCTGAGGGTTTCTCAGGGGGAGTTGGGATAATGACTGACCCTGGGAGTGACCCCACTCTCTGAGGGTGTCTCAGGTGGAGTTGGGATAATGACTGACCCTAGGAGTGACCCCACTCTCTGAGGGTGTCTCAGGGGGAGTTGGGATAATGACTGACCCTGGGAGTGACCCCACTCTCTGAGGGTGTCTCAGGGGGAGTTGGGATAATGACTGACCCTGGGAGTGACCCCACTCTCTGAGGGTGTCTCAGGTGGAGTTGGGATAATGACTGACCCTGGGAGTGACCCCACTCTCTGAGGGTGTCTCAGGGGGAGTTGGGATAATGACTGACCCTGGGAGTGACCCCACTCTCTGAGGGTGTCTCAGGGGGAGTTGGGATAATGACTGACCCTCGGAGTGACCCCACTCTCTGAGGGTGTCTCAGGGGGAGTTGGGATAATGACTGACCCTGGGAGTGACCCTACTCTCTGAGGGTGTCTCAGGGGGAGTTGGGATAATGATTGACCCTGGCCGTGACCCCACTCTCTGAGGGTTTCTCAGGGGGAGTTGGGATAATGACTAACCCTGGGAGTGACCCATCTCTCTGAGGGTGTCTCAGGGGGAGTTGGGATAATGACTGACCCTGGCCATGACCCTACTCTCTGAGGGTGTCTCAGGGGGAGTTGGGATAATGACTGACCCTGGGAGTGACCCCACTCTCTGTGGGTGTCTCAGGGGGAGTTGTGATAATGATTGACCCTGGCCATGACCCTACTCTCTGAGGGTGTCTCAGGGGGAGTTGGGATAATGACTGACCCTGGGAGTGACCCCACTCTCTGAGGGTGTCTCAGGGGGAGTTGGGATAATGACTGACCCTGGGAGAGACCCTACTCTCTGAGGGTGTCTCAGGGGGAGTTGGGATAATGATTGACCCTGGCCGTGACCCCACTCTCTGAGGGTTTCTCAGGGGGAGTTGGGATAATGACTGACCCTGGGAGTGACCCCACTCTCTGAGGGTGTCTCAGGGGGAGTTGGGATAATGACTGACCCTGGGAGTGACCCCACTCTCTGAGGGTGTCTCAGGGGGAGTTGGGATAATGACTGACCCTGGGAGTGTCCCCACTCTCTGAGGGTGTCTCATGGGGAGTTGGGATAATGATTGACCCTGGCCGTGACCCTACTCTCTGAGGGTTTCTCAGGGGGAGTTAGGATAATGACTGACCCTGGGAGTGACCCATCTCTCTGAGGGTGTCTCAGGGGGAGTTGGGATAATGACTGACCCTGGGAGTGACCCCACTCTCTGAGGGTGTCTCAGGGGGAGTTGGGATAATGACTGACCCTGGGAGTTACCCCACTCTCTGAGGGTGTCTCAGGTGGAGTTGGGATAATGACTGAACCTGGGAGTGACCCCAGTCTCTGAGGGTGTCTCAGGGGGAGTTGGGATAATGACTGACCCTGGGAGTGACCCATCTCTCTGAGTGTGTCTCAGGGGGAATTGGGATAAAGACTGACCCTGGCCATGACCCTACTCTCTGAGGGTGTCTCAGGGGGAGTTGGGATAATGACTGACCCTGGGAGTGACCCCACTCTCTGAGGGTGTCTCAGGGGGAGTTGGGATAATGATTGACCCTGGCCGTGACCCTACTCTCTGAAGGTTTCTCAGGGGGAGTTGAGATAATGACTGACCCTGGGAGTGACCCCACTCTCTGAGGGTGTCTCAGGTGGAGTTGGGATAATGACTGACCCTGGGAGTGACCCCACTCTCTGAGGGTGTCTCAGGGGGAGTTGGGATAATGACTGACCCTGGGAGTGACCCCACTCTCTGAGGGTGTCTCAGGGGGAGTTGGGATAATGACTGACCCTCGGAGTGACCCCACTCTCTGAGGGTGTCTCAGGGGGAGTTGGGATAATGACTGACCCTGGGAGTGACCCTACTCTCTGAGGGTGTCTCAGGGGGAGTTGGGATAATGATTGACCCTGGCCGTGACCCCACTCTCTGAGGGTTTCTCAGGGGGAGTTGGGATAATGACTAACCCTGGGAGTGACCCCACTCTCTGAGGGTGTCTCAGGGGGAGTTGGGATAATGGCTGACCCTGGGAGTGACCCCACTCTCTGAGGGTGTCTCAGGGGGAGTTGGGATAATGACTGACCCTGGGAGTGACCCCACTCTCTGAGGGTGTCTCAGGGGGAGTTGGGATAATGACTGACCCTGGGAGTGACCCCACTCTCTGAGGGTGTCTCAGGGGGAGTTGGGATAATGATTGACCCTGGGAGTGACCCCACTCTCTGAGGGTGTCTCATGGGGAGTTGGGATAATGACTGACCCTGGGAGTGACCCCACTCTCTGAGGGTGTACCAGGGGGAATTGGGATAATGACTGACCCTGGGAGTGACCCCACTCTCTGAGGTTGTACCAGGGGGAGTTGGGATAATGACTGACCCTGGGAGTGACCCCACTCTCTGAGGGTGTCTCAGGGAGAGTTGGGATAATGACTAACCCTGGGAGTGACCCCACTCTCTGAGGGTGTCTCAGAGGGAGTTGGGATAATGACTGACCCTGGGAGTGACCCCACTCTCTGAGGGTGTCTCAGGTTGGAGTTGGGATAATGACTGACCCTGGCCATGACCCTACTCTCTGAAGGTGTCTCAGGGGGAGTTGGGATAATGACTGACCCTGGGAGTGACCCCACTCTCTGAGGGTGTCTCAGGGGGAGTTGGGATAATGACTGACCCTGGGAGTTACCCCACTCTCTGAGGGTGTCTCAGGGAGAATTGGGATAATGACTGACCCTGGGAGTGACCCCACTCTCTGAGGGTGTCTCAGGGAGAGTTGGGATAATGACTGACCCTGGCCGTGACCCTACTCTCTGAGGGTGTCTAAGGGGGAGTTGGGATAATGACCCCACTCTCCTAGGGTGTCTCAGGGGGAGTTGGGATAATGACTGACCCTGGCCATGACCCTACTCTCTGAGGGTGTCTCAGGGGGAGTTGGGATAATGACTGACCCTGGGAGTGACCCCACTCTCTGAGGGTGTCTCAGGGGGAGTTGGGATAATGATTGACCCTGGCCGTGACCCCACTCTCTGAGGGTTTCTCAGGGGGAGATGGGATAATGACTGACCCTGGGAGTGACTCCACTCTCTGAGGGTGTCTCAGGGGGAGTTGGGATAATGACTGACCCTGGGAGTGACCCCACTCTCTGAGGGTGTCTCAGGTGGAGTTGGTATAATGACTGACCCTGGGAGTGACCCCACTCTCTGAGGGTGTCTCAGGGGGATTAGGGATAATGACTGACCCTGGGAGTGACCCCACTCTCTGAGGGTGTCTCAGGGGGAGTTGGGATAATGACTGACCCTGGGAGTGACCCCACTCTCTGAGGGTGTCTCAGGGGGAGTTGGGATAATGACTGGCCCTGGAAATGACCCTACTCTCTGAGGGTGTCTCAGGGGGAGTTGGGATAATGACTGAACCTGGGAGTGACCCCACTCTCTGAGGGTGTCTCAGGGGGAGTTGGGATAATGACTGACCCTGGGAGTGACCCATCTCTCTGAGTGTGTCTCAGGGGGAATTGGGATAAAGACTGACCCTGGCCATGACCCTACTCTCTGAGGGTGTCTCAGGGGGAGTTGGGATAATGACTGACCCTGGGAGTGACCCCACTCTCTGAGGGTGTCTCAGGGGGAGTTGGGATAATGATTGACCCTGGCCGTGACCCTACTCTCTGAGGGTTTCTCAGGGGGAGTTGGGATAATGACTGACCCTGGGAGTGACCCCACTCTCTGAGGGTGTCTCAGGTGGAGTTGGGATAATGACTGACCCTAGGAGTGACCCCACTCTCTGAGGGTGTCTCAGGGGGAGTTGGGATAATGACTGACCCTGGGAGTGACCCCACTCTCTGAGGGTGTCTCAGGGAGAGTTGGGATAATGACTGTCCCTGGGAGTGACCCCACTCTCTGAGGGTGTACCAGGGGGAGTTGGGATAATGACTGACCCTGGGAGTGACCCCACTCTCTGAGGGTGTCTCAGGGGGAGTTGGGATAATGACTGACCCTGGGAGTGACCCCACTCTCTGAGGGTGTCTCAGGGGGAGTTGGGATAATGACTGACCCTGGGAGTGACCCTACTCTCTGAGGGTGTCTCAGGGGGAGTTGGGATAATGATTGACCCTGGCCGTGACCCCACTCTCTGAGGGTTTCTCAGGGGGAGTTGGGATAATGACTAACCCTGGGAGTGACCCCACTCTCTGAGGGTGTCTCAGGGGGAGTTGGGATAATGACTGACCCTGGGAGTGACCCCACTCTCTGAGGGTGTCTCAGGGGGAGTTGGGATAATGACTGACCCTGGGAGTGACCCCACTCTCTGAGGGTGTCTCAGGGGGAGTTGGGATAATGACTGACCCTGGGAGTGACCCCACTCTCTGAGGGTGTCTCAGGGGGAGTTGGGATAATGATTGACCCTGGGAGTGACCCCACTCTCTGAGGGTGTCTCATGGGGAGTTGGGATAATGACTGACCCTGGGAGTGACCCCACTCTCTGAGGGTGTACCAGGGGGAATTGGGATAATGACTGACCCTGGGAGTGACCCCACTCTCTGAGAGTGTACCAGGGGGAGTTGGGATAATGACTGACCCTGGGAGTGACCCCACTCTCTGAGGGTGTCTCAGGGAGAGTTGGGATAATGACTAACCCTGGGAGTGACCCCACTCTCTGAGGGTGTCTCAGAGGGAGTTGGGATAATGACTGACCCTGGGAGTGACCCCACTCTCTGAGGGTGTCTCAGGTTGGAGTTGGGATAATGACTGACCCTGGCCATGACCCTACTCTCTGAAGGTGTCTCAGGGGGAGTTGGGATAATGACTGACCCTGGGAGTGACCCCACTCTCTGAGGGTGTCTCAGGGGGAGTTGGGATAATGACTGACCCTGGGAGTTACCCCACTCTCTGAGGGTGTCTCAGGGAGAATTGGGATAATGACTGACCCTGGGAGTGACCCCACTCTCTGAGGGTGTCTCAGGGGGAGTTGGGATAATGACTGACCCTGGCCGTGACCCCACTCTCTGAGGGTTTCTCAGGGGGAGTTGGGATAATGACTGACCCTGGGAGTGACCCCACTCTCTGAGGGTGTCTCAGGGGGAGTTGGGATAATGACTGACCCTCGGAGTGACCCCACTCTCTGAGGGTGTCTCAGGGGGAGTTGGGATAATGACTGGCCCTGGAAATGACCCTACTCTCTGAGGGTGTCTCAGGGGGAGTTGGGATAATGATTGACCCTGGCCGTGACCCCACTCTCTGAGGGTTTCTCAGGGGGAGTTGGGATAATGACTGACCCTGGGAGTGACCCCACTCTCTGAGGGTGTCTCAGGAGGAGTTGGGATAATGACTGACCCTGGGAGTGACCCCACTCTCTGAGGGTGTCTCAGGGGGAGTTGGGATAATGACTGACCCTGGGAGTGACCCCACTCTCTGAGGGTGTCTCAGGTGAAGTTGGGATAATGACTGATCCTGGGAGTGACCCCACTCTCTGAGGGTGTCTCAGGGGGAGTTGGGATAATGACTGACCCTGGGAGTGACCCATCTCTCTGAGGGTGTCTCAGGGGGAATTGGGATAATGACTGACCCTGGCCATGACCCTACTCTCTGAGGGTGTCTCAGGGGGAGTTGGGATAATGATTGACCCTGGCCGTGACCCCACTCTCTGAGGGTTTCTCAGGGGGAGATGGGATAATGACTGACCCTGGGAGTGACCCCACTCTCTGAGGGTGTCTCAGGGGGAGTTGGGATAATGACTGACCCTGGGAGTGACCCCACTCTCTGAGGGTGTCTCAGGGGGAGTTGGGATAATGACTGACCCTGGGAGTGACCCCACTCTCTGAGGGTGTCTCAGGTGGAGTTGGGATAATGACTGACCCTGGGAGTGACCCCACTCTCTGAGGGTGTCTCAGGGGGATTTGGGATAATGACTGACCCTGGGAGTGACCCCACTCTCTGAGGGTGTCTCAGGGGGAGTTGGGATAATGACTGACCCTCGGAGTGACCCCACTCTCTGAGGGTGTCTCAGGGGGAGTTGGGATAATGACTGACCCTGGAAATGACCCTACTCTCTGAGGGTGTCTCAGGGGGAGTTGGGATAATGATTGACCCTGGCCGTGACCCCACTCTCTGAGGGTTTCTCAGGGGGACTTGGGATAATGACTGACCCTGGGAGTGACCCCACTCTCTGAGGGTGTCTCAGGGGGAGTTGGGATAATGACTGACCCTGGGAGTGACCCCACTCTCTGAGGGTGTCTCAGGGGGAGTTGGGATAATGACTGACCCTGGGAGTGACCCCACTCTCTGAGGGTGTCTCAGGTGGAGTTGGGATAATGACTGACCCTGGGAGTGACCCATCTCTCTGAGGGTGTCTCAGGGGGAATTGGGATAATGACTGACCCTGGCCATGACCCTACTCTCTGAGGGTGTCTCAGGGGGAGTTGGGATAATGATTGACCCTGGCCATGACCCTACTCTCTGAGGGTGTCTCAGGGGGAGTTGGGATAATGACTGACCTTGGGAGTGACCCCACTCTCTGAGGGTGTCTCAGGGGGAGTTGGGATAATGATTGACCCTGGCCGTGACCCTACTCTCTGAGGGTTTCTCCGGGGGAGTTGGGATGATGACTGACCCTGGGAGTGACCCATCTTTCTGAGGGTGTCTCAGGGGGAGTTGGGATAATGACTGACCCTGGCCATGACCCTACTCTCTGAGGGTGTCTCAGGGGGATTTGCGATAATGACTGACCCTGGAAGTGACCCCACTCTCTGAGGGTGTCTCAGGGGGAGTTGGGATAATGATTGACCCTGGCCGTGACCCTACTCTCTGAGGGTTTCTCAGGGGGAGTTGGGATAATGACTGACCCTGGGAGTGACCCATCTCTCTGAGGGTGTCTCAGGGGGAGTTGGGATAATGACTGACCCTGGCCATGACCCCACTCTCTGAGGGTGACTCAGGTGGAGTTGGGATAATGACTGACCCTCGGAGTGACCCCACTCTCTGAGGGTGTCTCAGGTGGAGTTGGGATAATGACTGACCCTGGGAGTGACCCCACTCTCTGAGGGTGTCTCAGGGGGATTTGGGATAATGACTGTCCCTGGGAGTGACCCCACTCTCTGAGGGTGTCTCAGGGGGAGTTGGGATAATGACTGACCCTCGGAGTGACCCCACTCTCTGAGGGTGTCTCAGGGGGAGTTGGGATAATGACTGACCCTGGAAATGACCCTACTCTCTGAGGGTGTCTCAGGGGGAGTTGGGATAATGATTGACCCTGGCCGTGACCCCACTCTCTGAGGGTTTCTCAGGGGGAGTTGGGATAATGACTGTCCCTGGGAGTGACCCCACTCTCTGAGGGTGTCTCAGGGGGAGTTGGGATAATGACTGACCCTGGGAGTGACCCCACTCTCTGAGGGTGTCTCAGGGGGAGTTGGGATAATGACTGACCCTGGGAGTGACCCTACTCTCTGAGGGTGTCTCAGGTGGAGTTGGGATAATGACTGACCCTGGGAGTGACCCATCTCTCTGAGGGTGTATCAGGGGGAATTGGGATAATGACTGACCCTGGCCATGACCCTACTCTCTGAGGGTGTCTCAGGGGGAGTTGGGATAATGATTGACCCTGGCCGTGACCCCACTCTCTGAGGGTTTCTCAGGGGGAGATGGGATAATGACTGACCCTGGGAGTGACCCCACTCTCTGAGGGTGTCTCAGGGGGAGTTGGGATAATGACTGACCCTGGGAGTGACCCCACTCTCTGAGGGTGTCTCAGGGGGAGTTGGGATAATGACTGACCCTGGGAGTGACCCCACTCTCTGAGGGTGTCTCAGGTGGAGTTGGGATAATGACTGACCCTGGGAGTGACCCCACTCTCTGAGGGTGTCTCAGGGGGATTTGGGATAATGACTGACCTTGGGAGTGACCCCCTTCTCTGAGGGTGTCTCAGGGGGAGTTGAGATAATGACTGACAAAGGAAATGACCCTACTCTCTGAGGGTGTCTCAGGGGGAGTTGGGATAATGATTGACCCTGGCCGTGACCCCACTCTCTGAGGGTTTCTCAGGGGGAGTTGGGATAATGACTGACCCTGGGAGTGACCCCACTCTCTGAGGGTGTCTCAGGGGGAGTTGGGATAATGACTGACCCTGGGAGTGACCCCACTCTCTGAGGGTGTCTCAGGGGGAGTTGGGATAATGACTGACCCTGGGAGTGACCCCACTCTCTGAGGGTGTCTCAGGTGGAGTTGGGATAATGACTGATCCTGGGAGTGACCCCACTCTCTGAGGGTGTCTCAGGGGGAGTTGGGATAATGACTGACCCTGGGAGTGACCCATCTCTCTGAGGGTGTCTCAGGGGGAATTGGGATAATGACTGACCCTGGCCATGACCCTACTCTCTGAGGGTGTCTCAGAGGGAGTTGGGATAATGACTGACCCTGGGAGTGACCCCACTCTCTGAGGTTGTCTCAGGGGGAGTTGGGATAATGATTGACCCTGGCCGTGACCCTACTCTCTGAGGGTGTCTCAGGGGGAGTTGGGATAATGATTGACCCTGGCCGTGACCCTACTCTCTGAGGGTTTCTCAGGGGGAGTTGGGATAATGACTGACCCTGGGAGTGACCCCACTCTCTGAGGGTGTCTCAGAGGGAGTTGGGATAATGACTGACCCTGGGAGTTACCCCACTCTCTGAGGGTGTCTCAGGGGGAGTTGGGATAATGACTGACCCTGGGAGTGACCCTACTCTCTGAGGGTGTCTCAGGGGAGTTGGGATAATGACTGACCCTGGGAGTGACCCCACTCTCTGAGGGTGTCTCAGGGGGAGTTGGGATAATGACTGACCCTGGGAGTGACCCCACTCTCTGAGGGTGTCTCAGGGGGAGTTGGGATAATGACTGACCCTGGGAGTGACACCACTCTCTGAGGGTGTACCAGGGGGAATTGGGATAATGACTGACCCTGGGAGTGACCCCACTCTCTGAGGGTGTACCAGGGGGAGTTGGGATAATGACTGACCCTGGGAGTGACCCCACTCTCTGAGGGTGTCTCAGAGGGAGTTGGGATAATGACTGACCCTGGGAGTGACCCCACTCTCTGAGGGTGTCTCAGGGGGAGTTGGGATAATGATTGACCCTGGCCGTGACCCTACTCTCTGAGGGTGTCTTAGGGGGAGTTGGGATAATGATTGACCCTGGCCGTGACCCTACTCTCTGAGGGTTTCTCAGGGGGAGTTTGGATAATGACTGACCCTGGGAGTGACCCCACTCTCTGAGGGTGTCTCAGAGGGAGTTGGGATAATGACTGACCCTGGGAGTGACCCCACTCTCTGAGGGTGTCTCAGGGGGAGTTGGGATAATGACTGATCCTGGGAGTGACCCCACTCTCTGAGGGTGTCTCAGGGGGAGTTGGGATAATGACTGACCCTGGGAGTGACCCCACTCTCTGAGGGTGTAACAGGGGGAATTGGGATAATGACTGACCCTGGGAGTGACCCCACTCTCTGAGGGTGTAACAGGGGGAGTTGGGATAATGACTGACCCTGGGAGTGACCCCACTCTCTGAGGGTGTCTCAGGGAGAGTTGGGATAATGACTAACCCTGGGAGTGACCCCACTCTCTGAGGGTGTCTCAGAGGGAGTTGGGATAATGACTGACCCTGGCCCTGACCCTACTCTCCGAGGGTGTCTCAGGGGGAGTTGGGATAATGACTGACCCTGGGAGTGACCCCACTCTCTGAGGGTGTCTCAGGGGGAGTTGGGATAATGACTGACCATGGGAGTGACCCCACTCTCTGAGGGTGTCTCAGGGGGAGTTGGGATAATTATTGACCCTGGCCGTGACCCCACTCTCTGAGGGTTTCTCAGGGGGAGTTGGGATAATGACTGACCCTGGGAGTGACCCCACTCTCTGAGGGTGTCTCAGGGGGAGTTGGGATAATGATTGACCCTGGCCGTGACCCTACTCTCTGAGGGTTTCTCAGGGGGAGTTGGGATAATGACTGACCCTGGGAGTGACCCCACTCTCTGAGGGTGTCTCAGAGGGAGTTGGGATAATGACTGACCCTGGGAGTGACACCACTCTCTGAGGGTGTCTCAGGGAGAGTTGGGATAATGACTGACCCTGGCCGTGACTCTACTCTCTGAGGGTGTCTCAGGGGGAGTTGGGATAATGACTGACCCTTGGAGTGACCCCACTCTCTGAGGGTGTCTCAGGAGGAGTTGGGATAATGATTGACCCTGGCCGTGACCCTACTCTCTGAGGGTTTCTCAGGGGGAGTTGGGATAATGACTGACCCTGGGAGTGACCCCACTCTCTGAGGGTTTCTCAGGGGGAGTTGGGATAATGACTGACCCTGGGAGTGACCCCACTCTCTGAGGGTGTCTCAGAGGGAGTTAGGATAATGACTGACCCTGGGAGTGACCCCACTCTCTGAGGGTGTCTCAGGGGGAGTTGGGATAATGATTGACTCTGGCCGTGACCCTACTCTCTGAGGGTGTCTCAGGGGGAGTTGGGATAATGATTGACCCTGGCCGTGACCCTACTCTCTGAGAGTTTCTCAGGGGGAGTTGGGATAATGACTGACCCTGGGAGTGACCCCACTCTCTGAGGGTGTCTGAGAGGGAGTTGGGATAATGACTGACCCTGGGAGTGACCCCACTCTCTGAGGGTGTCTCAGGGGGAGTTGGGATAATGACTGACCCTGGAAGTGACCCCACTCTCTGAGGGTGTCTCAGGGGGAGTTGGGATAATGACTGACCCTGGGAGTGACCCCACTCTCTGAGGGTGTCTCAGGGGGAGTTGGGATAATGACTGACCCTGGGAGTGACACCACTCTCTGAGGGTGTACCAGGGGGAATTGGGATAATGACTGACCCTGGGAGTGACCCCACTCTCTGAGGGTGTACCAGGGGGAGTTGGGATAATGACTGACCCTGGGAGTGACCCCACTCTCTGAGGGTGTCTCAGGGAGAGTTGGGATAATGACTGACCCTGGGAGTGACCCCACTGTCTGAGGGTGTCTCAGAGGGAGTTGGGATAATGACTGACCCTGGCCCTGACCCTACTCTCTGAGGGTGTCTCAGGGGGAGTTGGGATAATGACTGACCCTGGGAGTGACCCCACTCTCTGAGGGTGTCTCAGGGGGAGTTGGGATAATGACTGACCCTGGGAGTGACCCCACTCTCTGAGGGTGTCTCAGGTGGAGTTGGGATAATGACTGATCCTGGGAGTGACCCCACTCTCTGAGGGTGTCTCAGGGGGAGTTGGGATAATGACTGACCCTGGGAGTGACCCATCTCTCTGAGGGTGTCTCAGGGGGAATTGGGATAATGACTGACCCTGGCCATGACCCTACTCTCTGAGGGTGTCTCAGAGGGAGTTGGGATAATGACTGACCCTGGGAGTGACCCCACTCTCTGAGGTTGTCTCAGGGGGAGTTGGGATAATGATTGACCCTGGCCGTGACCCTACTCTCTGAGGGTGTCTCAGGGGGAGTTGGGATAATGATTGACCCTGGCCGTGACCCTACTCTCTGAGGGTTTCTCAGGGGGAGTTGGGATAATGACTGACCCTGGGAGTGACCCCACTCTCTGAGGGTGTCTCAGAGGGAGTTGGGATAATGACTGACCCTGGGAGTTACCCCACTCTCTGAGGGTGTCTCAGGGGGAGTTGGGATAATGACTGACCCTGGGAGTGACCCTACTCTCTGAGGGTGTCTCAGGGGAGTTGGGATAATGACTGACCCTGGGAGTGACCCCACTCTCTGAGGGTGTCTCAGGGGGAGTTGGGATAATGACTGACCCTGGGAGTGACCCCACTCTCTGAGGGTGTCTCAGGGGGAGTTGGGATAATGACTGACCCTGGGAGTGACACCACTCTCTGAGGGTGTACCAGGGGGAATTGGGATAATGACTGACCCTGGGAGTGACCCCACTCTCTGAGGGTGTACCAGGGGGAGTTGGGATAATGACTGACCCTGGGAGTGACCCCACTCTCTGAGGGTGTCTCAGAGGGAGTTGGGATAATGACTGACCCTGGGAGTGACCCCACTCTCTGAGGGTGTCTCAGGGGGAGTTGGGATAATGATTGACCCTGGCCGTGACCCTACTCTCTGAGGGTGTCTTAGGGGGAGTTGGGATAATGATTGACCCTGGCCGTGACCCTACTCTCTGAGGGTTTCTCAGGGGGAGTTTGGATAATGACTGACCCTGGGAGTGACCCCACTCTCTGAGGGTGTCTCAGAGGGAGTTGGGATAATGACTGACCCTGGGAGTGACCCCACTCTCTGAGGGTGTCTCAGGGGGAGTTGGGATAATGACTGATCCTGGGAGTGACCCCACTCTCTGAGGGTGTCTCAGGGGGAGTTGGGATAATGACTGACCCTGGGAGTGACCCCACTCTCTGAGGGTGTACCAGGGGGAATTGGGATAATGACTGACCCTGGGAGTGACCCCACTCTCTGAGGGTGTACCAGGGGGAGTTGGGATAATGACTGACCCTGGGAGTGACCCCACTCTCTGAGGGTGTCTCAGGGAGAGTTGGGATAATGACTAACCCTGGGAGTGACCCCACTCTCTGAGGGTGTCTCAGAGGGAGTTGGGATAATGACTGACCCTGGCCCTGACCCTACTCTCCGAGGGTGTCTCAGGGGGAGTTGGGATAATGACTGACCCTGGGAGTGACCCCACTCTCTGAGGGTGTCTCAGGGGGAGTTGGGATAATGACTGACCCTGGGAGTGACCCCACTCTCTGAGGGTGTCTCAGGGGGAGTTGGGATAATTATTGACCCTGGCCGTGACCCCACTCTCTGAGGGTTTCTCAGGGGGAGTTGGGATAATGACTGACCCTGGGAGTGACCCCACTCTCTGAGGGTGTCTCAGGGGGAGTTGGGATAATGATTGACCCTGGCCGTGACCCTACTCTCTGAGGGTTTCTCAGGGGGAGTTGGGATAATGACTGACCCTGGGAGTGACCCCACTCTCTGAGGGTGTCTCAGGGAGAGTTGGGATAATGACTGACCCTGGCCGTGACTCTACTCTCTGAGGGTGTCTCAGGGGGAGTTGGGATAATGACTGACCCTTGGAGTGACCCCACTCTCTGAGGGTGTCTCAGGGGGAGTTGGGATAATGATTGACCCTGGCCGTGACCCTACTCTCTGAGGGTTTCTCAGGGGGAGTTGGGATAATGACTGACCCTGGGAGTGACCCCACTCTCTGAGGGTTTCTCAGGGGGAGTTGGGATAATGACTGACCCTGGGAGTGACCCCACTCTCTGAGGGTGTCTCAGAGGGAGTTGGGATAATGACTGACCCTGGGAGTGACCCCACTCTCTGAGGGTGTCTCAGGGGGAGTTGGGATAATGATTGACCCTGGCCGTGACCCTACTCTCTGAGGGTGTCTCAGGGGGAGTTGGGATAATGATTGACCCTGGCCGTGACCCTACTCTCTGAGAGTTTCTCAGGGGGAGTTGGGATAATGACTGACCCTGGGAGTGACCCCACTCTCTGAGGGTGTCTGAGAGGGAGTTGGGATAATGACTGACCCTGGGAGTGACCCCACTCTCTGAGGGTGTCTCAGGGGGAGTTGGGATAATGACTGACCCTGGGAGTGACCCCACTCTCTGAGGGTGTCTCAGGGGGAGTTGGGATAATGACTGACCCTGGGAGTGACCCCACTCTCTGAGGGTGTCTCAGGGGGAGTTGGGATAATGACTGACCCTGGGAGTGACACCACTCTCTGAGGGTGTACCAGGGGGAATTGGGATAATGACTGACCCTGGGAGTGACCCCACTCTCTGAGGGTGTACCAGGGGGAGTTGGGATAATGACTGACCCTGGGAGTGACCCCACTCTCTGAGGGTGTCTCAGGGAGAGTTGGGATAATGACTGACCCTGGGAGTGACCCCACTGTCTGAGGGTGTCTCAGAGGGAGTTGGGATAATGACTGACCCTGGCCCTGACCCTACTCTCTGAGGGTGTCTCAGGGGGAGTTGGGATAATGACTGACCCTGGGAGTGACCCCACTCTCTGAGGGTTTCTCAGGGGGAGTTGGGATAATGACTGACCCTGGGAGTGACCCCACTCTGAGGGTGTCTCAGGGAGAGTTGGGATAATGACTGACCCTGGCCGTGACCCCACTCTCTGAGGGTGTCTCAGTGGGAGTTGGGATAATGATTGACCCTGGCCGTGACCCTACTCTCTGAGGGTTTCTCAGGGGGAGTTGGGATAATGACTGACCCTGGCCGTGACCCCACTCTCTGAGGGCGTCTCAGGGAGAGTTGGGATATGGAAAAGGCACATTTGCAATTCACACGTGTATAAAACACGCTTGTACAGGTGAAATAGGGCAAGTTAAGCGCCCAACAAATTAATTGAATTACTATTAACAAGACATTTATTTTAGTTTTAAAAAAGCAACATACTTTTACATTTGTTTTACTACCAATGACCCACATTACAACCTAACTACATAACGTTTTACTGTAGGTACCTGTGTGGATGGGGGGGGGGGGGGGGGGGGGGGGCAGAGTCGTGCATTACAGTGTGTGAAGCCTACAGTTGGATTTTTAAACTCGGTTGTATGACTCTTTTATTTTAAAAACCCTGTTCCGTTTAAGCATGTTGGGAGGACTTTTGCGACCAGTAGACTAAGCAGATAGCCTACTTCTGAAAGTTGACTTGAACAGGTGAGACGTCACGTGACCACCCGTACACAGAAGTCAGTCAAGCAGTTGAACCGAGTCATGCCTTGGGAGTTATTATTTTTATTTAACTACAATTCCTAATGTTATATCCACTGGGGCTGGGTGATACGATATAATCCTAGGACCATAGCGCGTGCCTTGCGATTGAAAACTCGGAATAAGAAGGAAAGAGAACGATTTTACCTTACAAAATGACTTCGAACCAGTTGGCTTTCATTCTGACATGTACTTTATGGAACAGGATATCGGTGTGTGCTGGAGGTAAGATTATATTCTGTCATTTAATCTATTGACAATATTGTTTAATCGATTAAACGGAAAACCGATTCAATTGTATGTTATTTTATTGATCAGAAAATTTGACTTTTTTGGGGAGGGGAAGCTCTAATTTATCAACTTTACCGCATGCTATCGTGCGTAAAGCGCGAGAGGGTTCTTTTTTTGCTGAAGAATATGATTTGAGTTTCTTGCAAATTCCATTAGTATATACGGTATAAACATTATATTTAGTTTGAAATTCTTTGCACAGGTTGTTTATCACCAATAGGAAACGAACGAAAGTGACGACTCCTTGCGTCATAATGTCGAACGAACAGCCTATCTCTGTTTAAAGATACATTACTCATTAAAATAAATAGAATTAGAAGACAAGAGACAGTTGCCAATCAGTTGGAGAAGAGACAACCAATCAATGACAAGTACACATCTGTCGCCTCTCAACACTGCAACCTTTCAAGTGTCATTCAGTCATGAGTTCTCTAGTCCAGTCGGACACTAACGACGACAATTGCTCCAATCTGGACTTCGTACCCGGATATACAGCGCAGTGCTACCACCATGTTAATAATAAATCATATACAGAATGTTAAAACAGAGTGTGTTTTTGTGTGTATGTGCAGTGGTTGCTTTGTCAATTGGAAGGTTCCGGAAAAGGGTGGTGACCTGCGAGGCTCTGAGGGACCGGAACGCAGGAAAACAACACCATCTTTATAATAAATCATTGCATGCATTTACTTTATTGCTCATCTATCACACCAGTATTTCTACTTGCACATCGCCATCTGCTCATCTATCACACCAGCATTTCTACTTGCACATCGCCATCTGCTCATCTATCACACCAGCATTTCTACTTGCACATCGCCATCTGCTCATCTATCACACCAGTATTTCTACTTGCACATCGCCATCTGCTCATCTATCACACCAGTATTTCTACTTGCACATCGCCATCTGCTCATCTATCACACCAGTATTTCTACTTGCACATCGCCATCTGCTCATCTATCACACCAGTATTTCTACTTGCACATCGCCATCTGCTCATCTATCACACCAGTATTTCTACTTGCACATCGCCATCTGCTCATCTATCACACCAGTATTTCTACTTGCACATCGCTATCTGCTCATCTATCACACCAGTATTTCTACTTGCACATCGCCATCTGCTCATCTATCACACCAGTATTTCTACTTGCACATCGCCATCTGCTCATCTATCACACCAGTATTTCTACTTGCACATCGCCATCTGCTCATCTATCACACCAGTATTTCTACTTGCACATCGCCATCTGCTCATCTATCACACCAGTATTTCTACTTGCACATCGCCATCTGCTCATCTATCACACCAGTATTTCTACTTGCACATCGCCATCTGCTCATCTATCACACCAGTATTTCTACTTGCACATCGCCATCTGCTCATCTATCACACCAGTATTTCTACTTGCACATCGCCATCTGCTCATCTATCACACCAGTATTTCTACTTGCACATCGCCATCTGCTCATCTATCACACCAGTATTTCTACTTGCACATCGCCATCTGCTCATCTATCACACCAGTATTTCTACTTGCACATCGCCATCTGCTCATCTATCACACCAGCATTTCTACTTGCACATCGCCATCTGCTCATCTATCACACCAGTATTTCTACTTGCACATCGCCATCTGTTCATCTGCTCATCTATCACACCAGTATTTCTACTTGCACATCGCCATCTGCTCATATATCACACCAGTATTTCTACTTGCACATCGCCATCTGCTCATCTATCACACCAGTATTTCTACTTGCACATCGCCATCTGCTCATCTATCACACCAGTATTTCTACTTGCACATCGCCATCTGCTCATCTATCACACCAGCATTTCTACTTGCACATCGCCATCTGCTCATCTATCACACCAGTATTTCTACTTGCACATCGCCATCTGCTCATCTATCACACCAGCATTTCTACTTGCACATCGCCATCTGCTCATCTATCACACCAGTATTTCTACTTGCACATCGCCATCTGTTCATCTGCTCATCTATCACACCAGTATTTCTACTTGCACATCGCCATCTGCTCATATATCACACCAGTATTTCTACTTGCACATCGCCATCTGCTCATCTATCACACCAGTATTTCTACTTGCACATCGCCATCTGCTCATCTATCACACCAGTATTTCTATTTGCACATCGCCATCTGCTCATCTATCACTCCAGTGTTCATTTGCTAAATTGTCATTACTTCGCTACTATGGCCTATGTATTGCCTTACCTCCTCATGCCATTTGCACACACTGTGTATAGACGTTATTTTTTTCTATTGTGTTATTGACTGTACGCTTGTTTATTCCATGTGTAACTCTGTGTTGTTGTTTGTGTCGCACTGCTTTGCTTTATCTTGGCCAGGTTGCAGTTGTAAATGAGAACTTGTTCTCAACCTGCCTACCTGGTTAAATAAAGGTGAAATAAATGTAAACATAGATACATAATTATCCTCCCTTGGCACAGAGCAGTGTTGTAGATGCGCTTACAGAAGCTGCACACGCATTTCATGTAATTCCACATCATATTAGATGACTGGAGATTTTAGCATAATAGTTTTTAATACCTTTAAAAATTATCTGTCATTTACAGGCTACTCTGACACTGACGTCCTGAGTATCTGAATATATGAAACGCCTAGGTGTGTGGAGACACTTATTGTACAATAAAGATTTCCAGTTTCACTGACTCGCCGGCGATGGTTGATGCACTCGTGCCAAAATCCTATCTCACTCTTGTTCTACTTTGTAAAACAATACTGTTCGCTCAATAGGTGTATTTGGAAGTTGATAACATATTTGGTAGCCTACAGACAGATTGTCTTCTTTTTTTTCTGCAGAATCCATCTGCTTTCCAACCTATGTTTTTCCCGTGATGTCATTAGAGATTTTGCTAAAGGCCTGTTTTGACTGCGTGCGGTTTGTTTACCGAGACAGACTTGTCGTGCGTTCCCGACGGTAGGCAATGCCTTGTGATTGGACTAAACACAATACACAGCTAGACTATAACAAGAGAGAGAGCTATTGATCCTCTGTGGCTAAATCATAGGCCTACTACTCTTGCTGTACTATTCTGAATTATTTCATTGCTTTATCAACAGACAGTAATATAATTTTGGCAAACGTATTGGATTTGATCAGGGGTGCTGCGGTACCTCCAGCGCCCATCCCGCGGCTATGATTCCATAAGGAAATACATGATTAAGTGCAACGCTGGGGAGATGAGAGTTGCAGGCTCATGTCTTCTCAGATCAGAGAGAGGAAGAGAGGTCATAGAAAGTGAATATCATTCTAGTTCTGAGAGATACATGCGCGCGTTTCTCTTTCACCCCGGTAATGGCCAGTGGCAACGCGTTGGTACCGGCTGCGCAAGCCATAAACCCGGGGCGGCCCAACACGAATCAATTCTTACAATATCAGGCACGTTTTCACATTACGTTTTTTAGGTGGAAGCACAACTACATAGGAGGAAACTTAAATGAAATCTGATTGATTTTATTATTTAAAAAAAAAAATACATCGCAAACAGTTCGCGTGAACGCGGGCGCACTCAATTCTTCATTGCTGCGACATACTTGCTTGTTGAGATATCTGATCACGTTAGGCAGCGTTTCATTTGGGGGAGATTTTCGGCACAGCACCTGTTCCTGGGAAATGTGTTCCGGGAAACGAAACAGTGCGGTTCAAATGAAACAATGTTGTGTGTACAACAGATGCATCCAATCCTAAGGAATTCCCCCAGGGCCTCTTAGCTAGCCTGCTCTTTACCATACCTGAATATGTTGACAAACTGGTCATTGTAGAGGTTCTAACTGACAGACAGTGAGGGGAGGAAATCTATGTACTCCTGTTGTTCTTTCTGCTGTGGGGGTTAAATGGTTAAAGTTTGCTTATAATAAAGGGATCTGTTGTTCCTCTTTATGGCAGTGTATGCTTGCATATAAATTCATGACCAGTTGTTCCCCCCACTGCTAACAGTGGTGTTTTAGGGCTGCTATAGAACTACTCAACATCTAAACCAAATCAATACTCTATGGTTGTCTGTTAACAGTGGTGTTTTAGGGCTGCTATAGAACTACTCAACATCTAAACCAAATCAATACTCTATGGTTGTCTGCTAACAGTGGTGTTTTAGGGCTGCTATAGAACTACACTGTGGTTGTCCTGTATTCATTTCTGGTTGATTTGAAGTTGTCAAAAGAAATCAGAGGAGACTGAAAAACAAGGAATTTATAGAACTAAATAACTGACTGTATGTCCTGCTCTTTAAACCCATATGGCCCCTTCTCTCCATTCTAGAACACCTGCTCTTTAAACCCATATGGCCCCTTCTCTCCCTTCTAGAACACCTGCTCTTTAAACCCACATGGCCCCTTCTCTCCCTTCTAGAACACCTGCTCTTTAAACCCATATGGCCCCCTCTCTCCCTTATAGAACACCTGCTCTTTAAACCCATATGGCCCCCTCTCTCCCTTATAGAACACCTGCTCTTTAAACCCATATGGCCCCTTGTCTCCCTTAAAGATCTGACTGTATGTTCTGTTTTCCCCATAAAGAACTGACTGTATGTCCTGTTTTCCCCTTAAAGAACTGGCTGTATGTTCTGTTTCCCCCTTAAAGAACTGGCTGTATGTTCTGTTTCCCCCTTAAAGAACTGGCTGTATGTCCTGTTTTCCCCTTAAAGAACTGGCTGTATGTCCTGTTTCCCCCTTAAAGAACTGGCTGTATGTTCTGTTTCCCCCTTAATCTTCATCCTACCCCCTCCTTTTTTGAAAATTCTGTTAAAAATCGCGCAACTTTTCAGCGTCCTGCTACTCATGCCAGGAATATAGTATATGCATATGATTAGTATGTGTGGATAGAAAACACTCTGAAGTTTATAAAACTGGTTAAATCACGGCTGTGACTATAACAGAGCGTGTGTTTCATTGAAAAACGCAAGAAAAACTGCTCTCTGAAAGCAAAAAATAATTTCCATAAGTCACTTCCACCAGTTGTTAAAGGAGAACAGAATTTAATGGGAATTTGCCTGCACCGTCTACAAATTCCGCACGATGGCGCCATTGTACTAATTTTCAATCGAATTAATTGTTGGAAAATCCATCTGTCTGACCTTAAGTTTTCCAGTCTTCACCCGGAAGCAGTTTAGGGAGAGATCAGATTGCATTGTTTTTGAAGTGAGGACCTATTGAAGAGACATCGCCCTGTAATCATTTAGATAGATTATAAACGTTTACTAATACCTAAAGTTGGATTACAAAAGGATTTCGAAGTGTTTTGTGAAAGTTTATCGTCGACTTTTTTAATTTTAAAAAATTACGCAGCGTTTAAAAACGATGAATTTTTCTGAATGACACTACTTCTATACAAAGCTATTTTGGGTATATATGGACCGATTTAAACGAAAAAAAGACCCAATAGTGATGTTTATGGGGCATATAGGAGTGCCAAGAAAGAAGCTCGTCTAAGGTAATGAATGTTTTATATTTTATTTCTGCGTTTTGGGTAGCGCCGTCTATCGCAAAATCTGTTGTTTACGTGTCGAGCTGGCATTTTGGGGGGTGCATGCTATCAGATAATAGCTTCTGATGCTTTCGCCGAAAAGCATTTTAAAAATCTGACTTGCTGGCTAGGTTCACAACGAGTGTAGCTTTAATTTAATACCCTGCTTGTGAATTTTGATCAAGGTTTGAGTTTTAACGAGTACATTTAGCATTTAGCGTAGCGCATTTGCATTTCCAGGTGCCTACTTGGGACATATGCGTCTCAAGTAGGGGCAAGAAGTTAAAGAACTGGCTGTATGTCCTGTTTTCCCCTTAAAGAACTGGCTGTATGTCCTGTTTCCCCCTTAAAGAACTGGCTGTATGTCCTGTTTCCCCCTTAAAGAACTGGCTGTATGTCCTGTTTCCTTCCCCCTTAAAGAACTGGCTGTATGTCCTGTTTTCCCCTTAAAGAACTGACTGTATGTCCTGTGTTCCCCTTAAAGAACTGGCTGTATGTCCTGTTTTCCCCTTAATGAACTGGCTGTATGTCCTGTTTTCCCCTTAAAGAACTGGCTGTATGTCCTGTTTTCCAAAGGCATATGCTTCTGCTCTGACAGAACAGCTCATTATCCTACTTTCCCCAATGTTACATCTGATGCATTTGCTCCTCAGCGATTTGCTATTCCTCAAAGTACCCGTTTGCCCCATGAGGGAGCTGAGCTGCAAGTAAAAACAAACTGGGTGAAAAAGCAAACCAGTTCACCTTCACATTCCATTATGTTGGCCTGTTCCAGTCACTGTGTAACCAGCAACAATACTGCCCACCTGCTCTGCTGAGTCATAAAGTACTGTTTATAGACGCTAGTCCTCTGCCTGAGTCCTAAATACCACCCTATTCCCTACATATAGTGCACTATTTTTGACCAGGGCCCTATAGAACCCAATTCCATATATAATACACTACTTTAGACCAGAGCCCTATAGAACCCTATTCCCTATATAGTGCACTACTTTAGACCAGGGCCCTATAGAACTCTATTCCCTATATAGTGCACTGCTTTAGACCAGAGCCCTATAGAACCCTATTCCCTATATAGTGCACTACTTTAGACCAGAGACCTATAGAACCCTATTCCCTATATATAGTGCACTACTTTAGACCAGAGTCCTATAGAACCCTATTCCCTATATATAGTGCACTACTTTGACCAGGACTCATAGCCTGGACAATAGGGTACCATTTGGAGCGTTATATGCAAAACATTTGCTCATAACTTTGCTCTGTGCTTACCTACCTACCTACCTACCTACCTACCTACCTACCTAGTTTTAGAACACCTAATCATCCAAGGGTTTTTCTTATTATTTTTTTTTACTATTTTCGACATTATAGAATAGTAGTGAAGACATCAAAACTATGACATAACACATATGGAATCATGTAGTAACCAAAAAAGGGTTAAACAAATGGTAATAACCGAATAAATATAACATGGTAATAACATGGTAATAACCAAATAAATATAACATGGTAATAACATGGTAATAACCAAATAAATATAACATGGTAATAACATAATAAATATAACATTATGGTAATAACATGGTAATAACCAAATAAATATAACATGGTAATAACATGGTAATAACCAAATAAATATAACATGGTAAGAACATAATAAATATAACATTATGGTAATAACATGTTAATAACCAAATAAATATAACATGGTAATAACATGGTAATAACCAAATAAAATATAACATGGTAATAACATAATAAATATAACATTATGGTAATAATATGGTAATAACCAAATAAAATATAACATGGTAATAACATAATAAATATAACATTATGGTAATAACATGGTAATAACCAAATAAATATAACATTATGGTAATAACATGGTAATAACCAAATAAATATAACATGGTAATAACATAATAAATATAACATTATGGTAATAATATGGTAATAACCAAATAAATATAACATTATGGTAATAACATGGTAATAACCAAATAAATATAACATTATGGTAATAACATGGTAATAACCAAATAAATCTAACATTATGGTAATAACATGGTAATAACCCAATAAATCTAACATGGTGGTAATAACATGGTAATAACCTACTAATAACAATAGTTTGGTTATACCAAATGTGATCGTATTGTGATAGATTATCCTCGAGGTGGCCAACTCCGTAAACTATTGTCGTTCCTAGCCAACTCCATAAACTATTGTCGTTCCTAGCCAACTCCGTAAACTATTGTCGTGCCTAACCAACTCCATAAACTATTGTCGTTCCTAACCAACTCCATAAACTATTGTCGTTCCTAACCAACTCCGTAAACTATTGTTGTGCCTCTAAGAGTTAGTTTCATATGCTTTGGGGTGGGGGGTTAAATTGGTATTTGCTACACCTGTAGAGAAGAGGTTTGTTTCAGTCAGTTAAATTGGTATTTGCTACACCTGTAGAGAAGAGGTTTGTTTCAGTCAGTGTGCCTGCCGAGTTGGCTGGTTCAGCCTTACAAGATTGAGCTGGGGAGACAAAAGGGCCCTATTGTTTTTAGGTCCTGCAGTCAGTCAGTCAGTCAGTCAATCAGTCAGCCAGTCAGTCAATCAGTCAGCCAGTCAGTCAATCAGTCAATCAGTCAGTCAATCAGTCAGTCAGTCAATCAGTCAGTCAATCAGTCAGTCAATTAGAACCCTATATAGTATTTCTACTTGCACATCGCCATCTGCTCATATATCACACCAGTATTTCTACTTGCACATCGCCATCTGCTCATCTATCACACCAGTATTTCTACTTGCACATCGCCATCTGCTCATCTATCACACCAGTATTTCTATTTGCACATCGCCATCTGCTCATCTATCACTCCAGTGTTCATTTGCTAAATTGTCATTACTTCGCTACTATGGCCTATTTATTGCCTTACCTCCTCATGCCATTTGCCCACACTGTGTATAGACGTTATTTTTTTCTATTGTGTTATTGACTGAACGCTTGTTTATTCCATGTGTAACTCTGTGTTGTTGTTTGTGTCGCACTGCTTTGCTTTATCTTGGCCAGGTTGCAGTTGTAAATGAGAACTTGTTCTCAACCTGCCTACCTGGTTAAATAAAGGTGAAATAAATGTAAACATAGATACATAATTATCCTCCCTTGGCACAGAGCAGTGTTGTAGATGCGCTTACAGAAGCTGCACACGCATTTCATGTAATTCCACATCATATTAGATGACTGGAGATTTTAGCATAATAGTTTTTAATACCTTTAAAAATTATCTGTCATTTACAGGCTACTCTGACACTGACGTCCTGAGTATCTGAATATATGAAACGCCTAGGTGTGTGGAGACACTTATTGTACAATAAAGATTTCCAGTTTCACTGACTCGCCGGCGATGGTTGATGCACTCGTGCCAAAATCCTATCTCACTCTTGTTCTACTTTGTAAAACAATACTGTTCGCTCAATAGGTGTATTTGGAAGTTGATAACATATTTGGTAGCCTACAGACAGATTGTCTTCTTTTTTTTCTGCAGAATCCATCTGCTTTCCAACCTATGTTTTCCCCGTGATGTCATTAGAGATTTTGCTAAAGGCCTGTTTTGACTGCGTGCTGTTTGTTTACCGAGACAGACTTGTCGTGCGTTCCCGACGGTAGGCAATGCCTTGTGATTGGACTAAACACAATACACAGCTAGACTATAACAAGAGAGAGAGCTATTGATCCTCTGTGGCTAAATCATAGGCCTACTACTCTTGCTGTACTATTCTGAATTATTTCATTGCTTTATCAACAGACAGTAATATAATTTTGGCAAACGTATTGGATTTGATCAGGGGTGCTGCGGTACCTCCAGCGCCCATCCCGCGGCTATGATTCCATAAGGAAATAAATGATTAAGTGCAACGCTGGGGAGATGAGAGTTGCAGGCTCATGTCTTCTCAGATCAGAGAGAGGAAGAGAGGTCATAGAAAGTGAATATCATTCTAGTTCTGAGCAATACATGCGCGCGTTTCTCTTTTACCCCGGTAATGGCCAGTGGCAACGCGTTGGTACCGGCTGCGCAAGCCATAAACCAGGGGCGGCCCAACACGAATCAATTCTTACAATATCAGGCACGTTTTCACATTACGTTTTTTTTTAGGTGGAATAACAACTACATAGGAGGAAACTTGAATAAAATCTGATTGATTTTATTATTTTAAAAAAAATACATTGCAAACAATTCGCGTGAACGCGCACGCACTCAGTTCTTCATTGCTGCGACATGCTTGTTTGTTGAGATATCTGATCACGTTAGGCAGCGTTTCATTTTGAGGAGATTTTCGGCACAGCACCTGTTCCTGGCAAATGTGTTCCGGGAAACGAAACAGTGCGGTTCAAATGAAACACTGTTGTGTGTACAACAGATGCATCCAATCCTAAGGAGTTCCCCCAGGGCCTCTTAGCTAGCCTGCTCTTTACCATACCGGAATATGTTGACAAACTGGTCATTGTAGTAGTTCTAACTGACAGACAGTGAGGGGAGGAAATCTCTGTACTCCTGTTGTTCGTTCTGCTGTGGGGGTTAAATGGTTAAAGGTTGCTTATACTAAAGGGATCTGGTGTTGCTCTTTATGGCAGTGTATGCTTGCAGATAAATTCATGACCTGTTTTCCCCCCCACTGTTAACAGTGGTGTTTTAGGGCTGCTATAGAACTACTCAACATCTAAAGCAAATCAATACTCTATGGTTGTCTGCTAACAGTGGTGTTTTAGGGCTGCTATAGAACTACACTGTGGTTGTCCTGTATTCATTTCTGGTTGATTTGAAGTTGTCAAAAGAAATCAGAGGAGCCTGAAAAACAAGGAATTTATAGAACTAAATAACTGACTGTATGTCCTGCTCTTTAAACCCATATGGCCCCTTCTCTCCATTCTAGAACACCTGCTCTTTAAACCAATATGGCCCCTTCTCTCCCTTCTAGAACACCTGCTCTTTAAACCCACATGGCCCCTTCTCTCCCTTCTAGAACACCTGCTCTTTAAACCCATATGGCCCCCTCTCTCCCTTATAGAACACCTGCTCTTTAAACCCATATGGCCCCCTCTCTCCCTTATAGAACACCTGCTCTTTAAACCCATATGGCCCCTTGTCTCCCTTAAAGATCTGACTGTATGTTCTGTTTCCCCATAAAGAACTGGCTGTATGTCCTGTTTTCCCCTTAAAGAACTGGCTGTATGTTCTGTTTCCCCCTTAAAGATCTGACTGTATGTTCTGTTTCCCCTTAAAGAACTGGCTGTATGTCCTGTTTTCCCCTTAAAGAACTGGCTGTATGTTCTGTTTCCCCCTTAAATAACTGGCTGTATGTTCTGTTTCCCCCTTAAAGAACTGGCTGTATGTCCTGTTTCCCCTTAAAGAACTGACTGTATGTTCTGTTTTCCAAAGGCATATGTTTCTGCTCTGACAGAACAGCTCATTATCCTACTTTCCCCAATGTTACATCTGATGCATTTGCCCCTCAGCGATTTGCTATTCCTCAAAGTACCCGTTTGCCCCGTGAGGGTGCTGAGCTGCAAGTAAAAACAACTGGGTGAAAAAGCAAACCAGTTCACCTTCACGTTCCATTAAGTTGGCCTGTTCCAGTCACTGTGTAACCAGCAACAATACTGCCCACCTGCTCTGCTGAGTCATAAAGTACTGTTTATAGACGCTAGTCCTCTGCCTGAGCCCTAAATACCACCCTATTCCCTATATATAGTGCACTATTTTAGACCAGAGCCCTATAGAACCCTATTCCCTATAT
>NW_027261138.1:90000-152500 GCF_045791955.1 Oncorhynchus clarkii lewisi | reverse complement strand
TGGGCTATGGTTAGTTGTACAGATGTAGGATCTTAATTTGAGCCAGTTTGCTACAGCAGGAAAATAATCTTGCAGCAACAGCAAATGTGAATTACTATGTGGATTATAATGAATGGACATTTTTTGTAGGGGTTAGAGACATTTTCCATTAGGGCAAATCAATTCTGATATTAAAAACTTTAGAAGCCTTCTTAAACCTCAATTACACTACACGTTTGCATTTCCTGATTTGCTGGAAAATTCAGGCGACAACAGGAAGATCAAATTAAGATAAGGCCTGTAGGTACCTGTAAGCAGGTTGAAGTAGTATTGGGGGTTACAATGTATTGAACATATCAAAGATACTGTATATTGTTATATACTTGCAATGATTGTCATATATGGTTGTAAGAAGGGTTTACTCAGGATCATGACACTGAATTGTGGTTGTTTTAACCTACCTGAATTGAAATGTTTAATCGTTCTGGGAGAGTGTCTGCCAAATGACTCCAAGGTAAGTTAAGCTGTGTTACAATGTCTCTCTTTATGTCACCAGATGGGAAGCTGCATGATGCCTACTTCTCCTATGTCAACAACGAATACGACAGAAAGTTGGTCAACTTCATCCTCAAACCTCACCTGGTGAACAAATCTGGACATAAGCTACACCTCAGTGATAACAACATCCTACCTGGGGGTGGTAATGATGACACAACATAGCCCTCTGTAACTCCTACAGTCCGTTCGGTTCTTACATGAAAAACAACAACATTTTGGCCATTTGGCAGACGCGCTTATCCAGAGCAATTTACAGGAGCAATTAGGGTTAAGTGCCTTGTTCAATCCCCAAGCTGCCTTTTCACATAGTCGGCTTGGGGATTCAAACCAGCGATCTTTAGGCTACTGGCCTAATGCTCTTAACCTAATAGGTTACCTGCTGCCCTGTCTTCCCTGAAAGTTATCAGGTTAACTGTATTTTCCTCCATTTTCTTCTTCTTCTCCCTCTTATTGTTCCTCTTCCTCTTGTTCTTCTTCCTCATCTTCTTCCTCTTCTTCTTCCTCTTCCTCTTATTGTTCTTCTTCCTCTTCCTCTTCCTCTTATTGTTGTTCTTCCTCTTCTTCTTCCTCTTTTTCCTCTTCTTCCTCTTCCTCTTCCTCTTTTTCCTCTTCCTCTTCTTCTTCGTCCTCTTTTTCCTCTTCTTCCTCTTCCTCTTCCTCTTATTGTTGTTCTTCCTCTTCTTCTTCTTCATCTTCCTCTTCTTCCTCTTCTTCTTCTTCCTCTTTTTCCTCTTCTTCCTCTTCCTCTTTTTCTTCTTCCCCTTCTTCTTCCTCTTCTTCTTCCACTTCTTCTTCCTCTTCTTCTTTTTCTCCTCTGTCAGAGCCGTCTGCTGAGTTCCTGATGAACGTTAGTCACTGTCGGCGCCTCATTGTAGTGATGTCACACGCCTACCTAGAACAGGACTGGTGCTGTAACAACTTTAGGTATGTATGCAGATAGCTCACCATTATGCCTAAGTAAAAAAATAATATTTGATCTATCTCTTACCTTAGCATGCTAAACGCTAATGCTAATGCTAGTTGTGTCGCTGTGTGTTCCTCTTTTATCTCAGCATGCTAACTGCTAATGCTGGTTGTGTCTCTGTGGTCCTCTCTTAGCTTAGCAGGCTAAGCCACTAATGCCACTAATGCTACAATGTCACTATGTGCTTACCCATTTCCGTAAAAAACAGGCAAGTCTGTACAAAACCCTCAGCATAGCATGATCTAGCTGACTGCTAATGTTATCCACCCTCTCAGACAGGGCCTTCTGCACCTGCTGGAGCTGTCCCAGAGGCCCATCATCATCATCACATTGGAGGGTCAGGTCAAACTCATGAGACCCGATGTGGTCCAGCAACTCAGAGAACACCGACACAAACTCACCTTGCTCACCTGGTCGGGATCACACTCCATGGTGACTCAACCTAGCCTTGAACCTAACCCTTTATTTTAATTTTATTTCACCTTTATTTAACCAGGTTTGCTAGTTGAGAACAAGTTCTCATTTATAACTGTGACCTGGCCAAGATAAAGCAAAGCAGTTCGACACATACAACAACACAGAGTTGCATATGGAATAAACAAACATACAGTCAATAATACAGTAGAAAAAATATATAGTTACAGTGTGTGCAAATGAGGTAAGATAAGGGAGGTAAAGGCAATAAAATAGGCCATAGTGGTGAGGTAATTACGATATAGCAATTAAACACTGGAGTGATAGATGTGCAGAAGCTGAATGTGCAAGTAGAGATACCGGGGTGCAAAGGAGCTAAATAAATAAATACAGTATGGCGATGAGGTAGTTGGATGGGCTATTTACAGATGGGCTATGTGCAGGTGCAATGATCTGTGAGCTGCTCTGACAACTGGTGCTTGAAGTTAGTGAAGAAGATAAGAGTCTCCAGCTTCAGCGATTTTGGCAGTTCGTTCCAGTCATTGGCAGCAGAGAACTGGAAGGAAAGGCGGCCAAAGGAGGAATTGGCTTTGGGGGTGACCAGTGAAATATACCTGCTGGAGCGTGTGCTGCGGGTGGGTGCTGCTATGGTGACCAGTGAACTGAGATAAGGCAGGGCTTTACCTAGCAAAGACTTGTAGATGACCTGGAGCCAGTGGGTTTGGCGACGAGTATGAAACGAGGGTCAGCCAACGAGAACATACAGGTCGCAGTGGTGGGTAGTATATGGGGCTTTGGTGACAAAACGGATGGCACTGTGATAGACTGCATCCAATTTGTTGAGTAGAGTGTTGGAGACTATTTTGTAAATGACATCGCCGAAGTCGAGGATCGGTAGGATAGTCAGTTTTACAAGGATATGTTTGGCAGCATGAGTGAAGAATGCTTTGTTGCGAAATAGGACGCCGATTCTAGAATGCTTAATGTGAGTCTGGAAGGAGAGGTTACAGTCTAACCAAACACCTAGGTATTTGTAGTTGTCCACATATTCTAGGTGAGAACCGTTCAGAGTAGTGATGCTGGATGGACGGTCAGGTGCGGGCAGCGATCAGTTGAAGAGCATGCATTTAGTTTTATTTGCATTTAAGAGCAGTTGGAGGACACGGAAGGAGAGTTGTATGGCATTGAAGCTCGTCTGGAGGTTAGTTAACACAGTGTCCAAAGAAGTGCCAGAAGTATACAGAATGGTGTCGTCTGCGTAGAGGTGAATCAGAGAATCACCAGCAGCAAGAGCGACATCATTGATGTATACAGAGAAGAGAGTCGGCCTGAGAATTGAACCCTGTGGCACCCCCATAGAGACTACCAGAGGTCTGGACAACAGGCCCTCCGATTTGACACACTGAACTCTATCAGAGAAGTTGTTGGTGAACCAGGCGAGGCAGTCATTTGAGAAACCAAGGCTGTTGAGTCTGCCGATAAGAATGTGGTGATTGACACAGTCGAAAGCCTTGGCCAGGTCAATGAATACGGCTGCACAGTATTGTCTCTTATTGATGGCAGTTATGATATCATTTAGGACCTTGAGCGTAGCTGAGGTGCACCCATGACCAGCTCGGAAACCAGATTGCATAGTGGAGAAGGTAAGACTCTCTCCCTCCAGTCAGGCTACCAGCACCTCCCCCTCCCTCCGGTCAGGCTACCAGCACCTCCCCCTCCCTCCAGTCAGGCTACCAGCTCCTCCACCTCCCTCCAGTCAGGCTACCAGCTCCTCCCCCTTCCTCCAGTCAGGTAGCTCTAGGCCAATGTTAGGTAGCTCTAGTCCAACGTTAGGTAGCTCTGGTCCAACGTTAGGTAGCTCTAGTCCAACGTTAGGTAGCTCTAGTCAAACGTTAGGTAGCACTAGTCCAATGTTAGGTAGCTCTAATCCAACGTTAGGTAGCTCTGGTCCAACGTTAGGTAGCTCTAGTCCAACGTTAGGTAGCTCTAGTCTAACGTTAGGTAGCTCTGGTCCAACGTTAGGTAGCTCTGGTCCAACGTTAGGTAGCTCTAGTCCAACGTTAGGTAGCTCTGGTCCAACGTTAGGTAGCTCAGGTCCAACGTTAGGTAGCTCTGGTCCAACGTTAGGTAGCTCTAGTCCAACGTTAGGTAGCTCTGGTCCAACGTTAGGTAGCTCTGGTCCAACGTTAGGTAGCTCTGGTCCAATGTTAGGTAGCTCTAGTCCAACGTTAGGTAGCTCTGGTCCAACGTTAGGTAGCTCTAGTCCAACGTTAGGTAGCTCTGATCCAACGTTAGGTAGCTCTGGTCCAACGTTAGGTAGCTCAGGTCCAACGTTAGGTAGCTCTGGTCCAACGTTAGGTAGCTCTGGTCCAACGTTAGGTAGCTCTGGTCCAACGTTAGGTAGCTCTGGTCCAACGTTAGGTAGCTCTGGTCCAACGTTAGGTAGCTCTGGTCCAACGTCAGGTAGCTCAGGTCCAACGTTAGGTAGCTCTGGTCCAACGTTAGGTAGCTCTAGTCCAACGTTAGGTAGCTCTGGTCCAATGTTAGGTAGCTCTAGTCCAACGTTAGGTAGCTCTGGTCCAACGTTAGGTAGCTCTAGTCCAACGTTAGGTAGCTCTGGTCCAACGTTAGGTAGCTCTAGTCCAACGTTAGGTAGCTCTGGTCCAACGGTAGGTAGCTCTGGTCCAACGTTATGTAGCTCTGGTCCAACGTTAGGTAGCTCTGGTCCAACGTTAGGTAGCTCTGGTCCAACGTTAGGTATCTCTAAGCCAACCCTTAAGAAGTTCAAACACATTCAAAGTTCCTCCATAGAACCCGCTCCTCCCTAGGTATGATTCTGTGGGTCTAATTCAGATAATGCATGTCATAACAACGAGATGCCCAGCTCTCTCCTTAACAGCACCCTACACTACACTTGTCTGTCCAATGCATGTACATATCTTTCCCGTTCCATAGCGAGCTGCTTTATTCATTGGTGAAGTCATTTAATGTCGAGCTGAACCTCGATATCAGAGGTTTAAAAATTAACAGAACAGTGGAACGGAACAAAATAACGGTTCTGTTCAGAACGAAACGATTGGAAAATAATTTTGGTTAACTAGACTGTGTATACTGTGCCATGTCTCCCCAGCTGCCGTCGTCAGTGTTCTGGAAGGAGTTGGCCCTGGCCATGCCTCATAGGGTTGTGTTCCACAGCGACACGGCAGGGGACCCCCAGACTCTCTTCCAAGACGATAAGGACCCCATGCTCACCCTCAACCCAGACTACCTGGACTGTCGCCCTGACCCTGTTGGAGACCTGGGTAAAACCAAGTGAATGGCTGGCAACAGGGTTGGGTACAATTGATGCTGGATTACAATGCAAATTACATTTCAGATTGGGTCAATTTCAATTCAATTAAATTAGAATTGGCCTTGTAATCCCCAGGACCAATACCGTTTTGGGTTATGTAATGTAATCATATCCACGCACGGCTCATAATAATGTCTGGAACGGAGCGAATGGAATGACATCAAACATATGGAATCCATGTATTTGATACCATTCCACTAGTTCCGCTCCAGCCATCAGCTCGTCCTCCCCAATTAAGGTGTCACCTGTGCCATGGCCAATGCATTATCTTAATTATTGCTGCTACAGTTATTATTATATATATATATTTTTTGATGAGGCAAGTCAGTTAAGAACAAATTCTTATTTACAATGACATCCGACCAGGGAACAGTGGGTTAACTGCCTTGTTCAGGGGAACAGTGGGTTAACTGCCTTGTTCAGGGGGCAGAACTTGATATTTTTACCTTGTCAGCTTGGGGATTTGATGTAGGAACCTTTCGGTTACTGGCCCCTCCACTCTAACCACTAGACTACCTGCCGCCCCTCCACTCTAACCACTAGGCTACCTGCCGCCCCTCCACTCTAACCACTAGGCTACCTGCCGCCCCTCCACTCTAACCACTAGGCTACCTGCCGCCCCTCCACTCTAACCACTAGGCTACCTGCCGCCCCTCCACTCTAACCACTAGGCTACCTGCCGCCCCTCCACTCTAACCACTAGGCTACCTGCCGCCCCTCCACTCTAACCACTAGGCTACCTGCCGCCCCTCCACTCTAACCACTAGGCTACCCTGCCGCCCCTCCACTCTAACCACTAGGCTACCTGCCGAGCCTCCACTCTAACCACTAGGCAACCTGCCGCCCCTCCACTCTAACCACTAGGCTACCTGCCGCCCCTCCACTCTAACCACTAGGCAACCTGCCACCCCTCCACTCTAACCACTAGACTACCTGCCGTCCTTCCACTCTAACCACTAGGCTACCTGCCGCCCCTTCACTCTAACCACTAGGCAACCTGCCGCCCCTCCACTCTAACCACTAGGCTACCTGCCGCCCCTCCACTCTAACCACTAGGCTACCTGCCACCCCTCCACTCTAACCACTACGCAACCTGCCGCCCCCCCACTCTAACCACTAGGCTACCTGCCGCCCCTCCACTCTAACCACTAGGCTACCTGCCGCCCCTCCACTCTAACCACTAGGCAACCTGCCGCCCCTCCACTCTAACCACTAGGCTACCTGCCGCCCCTCCACTCTAACCACTAGGCTACCTGCCACCCCTCCACTCTAACCACTAGGCAACCTGCCGCCCCCCCACTCTAACCACTAGGCTACCTGCCGCCCCTCCACTCTAACCACTAGGCTACCTGCCGCCCCTCCACTCTAACCACTAGGCAACCTGCCGCCCCTCCACTCTAACCACTAGGCTACCTGCCGCCCCTCCACTCTAACCAATAGGCTACCTGCCGCCCCTCCACTCTAACCACTAGGCAACCTGCCGCCCCTCCACTCTAACCACTAGGCTACCTGCCGCCCCTCCACTCTAACCACTAGGCAACCTGCCACCCCTCCACTCTAACCACTAGACTACCTGCCGTCCTTCCACTCTAACCACTAGGCTACCTGCCGCCCCTTCACTCTAACCACTAGGCAACCTGCCGCCCCTCCACTCTAACCACTAGGCTACCTGCCGCCCCTCCACTCTAACCACTAGGCTACCTGCCACCCCTCCACTCTAACCACTAGGCAACCTGCCGCCCCCCCACTCTAACCACTAGGCTACCTGCCGCCCCTCCACTCTAACCACTAGGCTACCTGCCGCCCCTCCACTCTAACCACTAGGCAACCTGCCGCCCCTCCACTCTAACCACTAGGCTACCTGCCGCCCCTCCACTCTAACCACTAGGCTACCTGCCACCCCTCCACTCTAACCACTAGGCAACCTGCCGCCCCCCCACTCTAACCACTAGGCTACCTGCCGCCCCTCCACTCTAACCACTAGGCTACCTGCCGCCCCTCCACTCTAACCACTAGGCAACCTGCCGCCCCTCCACTCTAACCACTAGGCTACCTGCCGCCCCTCCACTCTAACCAATAGGCTACCTGCCGCCCCTCCACTCTAACCACTAGGCTACCTGCCGCCCCTCCACTCTAACCACTAGGCAACCTGCCGACCCTCCACTCTAACCACTAGGCAACCTGCCGCCCCTCCACTCTAACCACTAGGCTACCTGCCGACCCTCCACTCTAACCACTAGGCAACCTGCCGCCCCTCCACTCTAACCACTAGGCTACCTGCCGCCCCTCCACTCTAACCACTAGGCAACCTGCCACCCCTCCACCATAACCACTAGGCAACCTGCTGCCCCTCCACTCTAACCACTAGGCTACCTGCCACCCCGATGCTTTCTCCAAGGTTGAAAATAATGTCAATGAAGAATAATAATCACTCTAAAGCCCCGTAGAACTAAGATTGTTGACCGACAGCATCGATCCACACATTTCTTCAACCAAATTACTGAATCTCCTCATTCACCTTCTGGTTTCTTCCCTCCTTCTCTCCAGGCCTTCATCTCCCAGTCTACAAGGCACTGGCATCCAGAGCCCCTGTGCTGCCTATGTTCCCCTCGGTCCCTGCATCCCTGACTGAGTCCAAACTCTCGGATATAGATGTATCGGACCTGGGATCGCGCAACTACGGAGCTCGCAATGACTTCTACTGCCTGGTTACAGAGGACAACATCTAAAAAAGACTGTAGCTTCTGAAGAAAAAAGGAGAACAAGATCTCCAACTTCTACTCTTCACTCTTCACTTCAGTCTGAATGTAAAACAGGTTCTCTCACCAACACTATCTACAACTTCCTGGTGTATGTTTCCATATTCAAGCAAGTGTTACATTTAATATATATTTTTTTAAAGTGAATAATTTTGTTCTTGGAACAAGTTTGATCTGATCTGTTTATTGAACTGTACTGAGTGTACAAAACATTAGGAACACCTGCTCTCTCTATCCACGACATAGACTGACCAGGTGAATCCAGGTGAAAGCTATGATCCCTTATTGATGTCACTTGTTCAATCCACTTCCAGCAGTGTAGATAAAGGGGAGACAGGTTAAATAAGGATTTTTAAGCCTTGAGACAATTGATACATGGATTGTGTGTCTGCCATGCAAAGGGTGAATGGGCAAGATAAAATATTGATGTGCCTTTGAACAGGGGTTTGGTAGTAGATGCCACGTGTACCGGTTTGCAATGCTGCTGGGTTTTTCACACTCAACAGTCAACAGTTTCCACTCAACAGTTTCCAGTGTGTATCAAGAATGGCCCACCATCCAAAAGACATCCAGCCAATTTGACACAACTGTGGCAAGCATTGGGATCGACATGGGCCAGCATCCCTGTGGAACACTTTTGACACCTTGTAGAATCCATGCCCCTATGAAATGAGACTGTTCTAGGGGGGGGGGGGGGGGGTGCAACTCAATATCAAGGAGATGTTTTGTACACTCAGTGTGTAAAAGTTGATTCCAATGATCATTTCACTGAAATGTTTTGAATGACCTTGGTAGTTACACTACATGTTATTATATGAAATTTGTATAAGATACCTGTTATGTGAACTGTATGTGGAAAAATAGAAGAAGTGGTTCAGTGGTCTACTGCAGTAGTCTGGGATTTTGTTTTTACGTTAAAGTGGAAATGCATTCATTCTAATTTCGTAATGTTTGTTTAGAATTATGTTCAATAGAAATATTTATCGATCAAAGCTACCCTTTCTGTAGTTTAGGGCAGTTTACTAGTCCAGCCCTTTTTCATAGGTAACTCATCTTGGACGAGCCTTGGCTTGTACGAACCAATCTCATGTTTCTTTTTTGTAGGGGTTGATACAATTTTCCTTAAAGTCAGACATTTTAAAGTGGAAATTCCAAACTTTAGAAGCATTTTTGAAACCTTGAACACACTAAAAGTTTGCATTTTCTTCTTGGTGTACAAGTATACCTCCTGGACTGGACGCTATTCTATTGCCCACTGTTACCCCGAATCTGTCTCATAAATGCTGAATGCCAAGCAGAGTCGCACGTGATCTTTGGTATGACTCGGCCGGAAGAATAAACTCCCAGTGTTCCAATCTCAGGGCGGACACCCGAACCACATGGCCACTGATTTGTTCTCTTTATTTTTAACTGTTTAGTATTTTCTTCAGATATTACTTTCCCTCACCAGCAGAGGGCAGAGTTGAGTCGACTTGGGGGGGGACCTTTCTTATCATAACAATAATCTCAGTGCCCCATTCCCTAGGGGTTATTTGTTAATTGGGATCCCCATTAACTCTTCTTGGGGTCCACAAAAAAACACAAAATATCACAAGTACAAAGCACTGATACACTGATAGACAAGGACAGTCACACAAATGTAAAATACAATGATAAACAAACAATACAACTAAAGAATATTGTGCGTTAAAGTGTGTTTATGTGTGTCCCCCTCACAGTCCCCGCCGTTACATAAGTTGTTGTCTGATCCATTTTTTTTAAAGGTCATTTTACTGTTTACTTCAGTAATTGGAGATGGTAGGGTAGTTCCATACAATCATGGTCTCTGTATAATACTGTGTGTTGCCGTGAATTTGTTTTGGGACTGTGAAGAGACCCCTGGTGGCATGTCTTGTGGGGTATGTACGGGTGTCTGAAGAGACCCCTGGTGGCATGTCTTGTGGGGTATGTACGGGTGTCTGAAGAGACCCCTGGTGGCATGTCTTGTGGGGTATGTACGGGTGTCTGAAGAGACCCCTGGTGGCATGTCTTGTGGGGTATGTACGGGTGTCTGAAGAGACCCCTGGTGGCATGTCTTGTGGGGTATGTACGGGTGTCTGAAGAGACCCCTGGTGGCATGTCTTGTGGGGTATGTACGGGTGTCTGAGCTGAATGTTATTTGATTATGCAGACAATTTGGAATTTATCACAGTAATATTTCTCATGAAAACTAGGAGAAGCAGCTCATCTCTCATCAACCCTCAACCAGACATGCATGTTTTTGATGTCAGTTTGGTATGTGTAATTAAGGTCAACCACACCCTCCTTCCACTCCCTCCCTCCCACTCCCTATCACTGGAAACAATCCACTTGAATGGCCCTACAACTGGTAATTACTAGCGGGAAACTTGTCTATCATCCCCGGGCTCCAACTACTCCCACATGCTGACCTCTGACGTCACCTACTAAGGAAATTACTTCAATAAAGGCATTTTCGGGCAGTTAAATGCACCAAAGAAGGGAAGGGAAAGGGGGATACCTAGTCAGTTGCAAAACTGAATGCATTCAACTTAAATATGTCTCTCGTATTTAACCCAACCCCTATGAATCAAAACATTATTTATAAAAAGCTATCTATTAATATGTTTTTTTTTAAATACTGTAATTTACTTCCAAGCCTGATAGCTGTACTTTTAGTTTATGGTTGACGCAGCTTGTTGGCAATTCAAACATTTTATTTCTCAACAAGTTCAAAGCACATATTTATTTGTATATATTAGGGATCCCCATTAGCAGCATCTGCTCTTCCTGAGGTCCGAACACATTGAAGCACCTATATTACATATAAAACCATGCATCCAATGTGTATTTAATAATATTATTATGCCATTTATAGCACACTGTAACGGTTTTCTGTATGAGAATGAGAGTCGGACCAAAATGCAGCGTGTAGATTGCGATCCATGTTTTAATACTTCTACCCCCTCCTTTTTCGAACATTCTGTTAAAAATCGCGCAACTTTTCAGCGTCCTGCTACTCATGCCAGGAATATAGTATATGCATATGATTAGTATGTGTGGATAGAAAACACTCTGAAGTTTCTAAAACTGGTTAAATCACGGCTGTGACTATAACAGATTGTGTGTTTCATTGAAAAACGCAAGAAAAACTGCTCTCTGAAAGCTAAAAATAATTTCCATAAGTCACTTCCATGAGTTGTTAAAAGAGGACAACATTTAATATCGACCTGCATGCAATTCATACAAATTCCACACGATGTCGCCATTGTCGTCATTTTCAATTGAATTATTTGTTGGAAAATCCATCTATCTGGCTTCCGTTTCTTCCAGTCTTCACCCGGATGTTGTTAATGTGGACATTGGCAGCCATTGATTTGCAAACGAGGAGCTATTGAATATACATCGCCCTGTAATCATTTTGATAGATTATAAACGTTTACTAATACCTAAAGTTGGATTACAAAAGGATTTCGAAGTGTTTTGTGAAAGTTTATCGTCAACTTTTTTAATTTAAAAAAATTACGCAGCGTTTAAAAACAATGTTTTTTTCTGAATGACACAGCTTCTATAGAAAGCTATTTTGGGTATATATGGACCGATTTAAACGAAAAAAAGACCCAATAGTGATGTTTATGGGGCATATAGGAGTGCCAAGAAAGAAGCTCGTCAAAGGTAATGAATGTTTTATATTTTATTTCTGCGTTTTGTGCTGCGTCGGATAAGCAGAGTCTTTGTTTACGTCGCATTCAGGCATTTTCAGGTGGTGCATGCTATCAGATAATAGCTTCTCATGCTTTCGCCGAAAAGCATTTTAAAAATCTGACTTGTTGGCTAGGTTCACAACGAGTGTAGCTTTAATTCAATACCCTGCTTGTGAATTTTGATCAAGGTTTGAGTTTTAACGAGTACATTTAGCATTTAGCATAGCGCATTTGCATTTCCAGGTGTCTACTTGAGACATCTGCGTCTCAAGTATAGTCAAGAAGTAAACAAACGTAAAACACGAATCAATACAAACACTACAAAATAAAGAACGTAACGAAAACCTAAACAGCCCTATCTGGTGAAAACACATAGACAAGAACAATCACCCACCAACACACAGTGAAACCCAGGCTACCTAAATATGGTTCCCAATCAGAGACAATGACGAACACCTGCCTCTGATTGAGAACCATATCAGGCCGAACATAGAACTGGACAAACTAGACATGTAACATAGAATGCCCACTCAGATCACACCCTGACCAACCAAAACATAGAAACATACAAAGTAAACTATGGTCAGGGTGTGACAGTACCCCCTCCCCCCAAGGTGCGGACTCCGGCCGCAAAACCTGAACCTATAGGGGAGGGTCTGGGTGGGCATCTGTCCGCGGTGGCGGCTCTGGCGCTGGACGTGGACCCCACTCCATAATAGTTTTAGTCCACCTCCTTAGCGTCCCTAGATAGGTTACCCTCCTAAATGACAACTCGGGACAGAGGGGCAGCTCGGAACAGAAGGACAGCTCGGGACAGAGGTAGCTCAGCACTGAGAGGAAGCTCAGCACAGAGAGGAAGCCCAGGCAGGTAGTTGGATCTAGCAGATCCTGGCTGACTGGCAGAGCCTGGCTGACTGGCAGATCTGGCAGATCCTGGCCGACTGGCAGAGCCTGGCTGACTGGCAGATCTGGCAGAGTCTGGTCGACTGGCAGATCTGGAAGAGTCTGGTCGACTGGCAGATCTGGAAGAGTCTGGTCGACTGGCAGATCTGGAAGAGTCTGGTCGACTGGCAGATCCGGAAGAGTCTGGTCGACTGGCAGATCCGGAAGAGTCTGGTCGACTGGCAGATCTGGAAGAGTCTGGTCGACTGGCAGTTCTGGCAGAGTCTGGTCGACTGGCAGATCTGGAAGAGTCTGGTCGACTGGCTGCTCTGGCTGCTCCATGCTGACTGGCTGCTCCATGCTGACTGGCAGCTCTGGCTGCTCCATGCTGACTGGCTGCTCCATGCAGACTGGCAGCTCCTTGCAGACTGGCAGCTCCTTGCAGACTGGCAGCTCTATGCAGACTGGCAGCTCTATGCAGACTGGCAGCTCTATGCAGACTGGCAGCTCTATGCAGACTGGCAGCTCCTTGCAGACTGGCAGTTCTGAACAGGCGGGAGACTCCGGCAGCGCTGTAGATATAAGGGTTAGTCAGTAGGTTGGGCCAGATATCAAGGTTAGTCCACTAGGTTGGGACAGATATACAATTTAGTCCAGTAGGTTGGGCCAGATGGAAGGGTAATTCAGTAGGTTGGGTCAGATAAAAGGGTTAATTCAGTAGGTTGGGTCAGATATAAGGGTTAGTCCAGTGGGTTGGGACAGATATAAGGGTTAGTCCAGTGGGTTGGGACAGATATAAGGGTTAGTCCAGTAGGTTGGGTCAGATATAAGGGTTAATCCAGTAGGTTGGGTCAGATATAAGGGTTAGTCCAGTGGGTTGGGACAGATATAAGGGTTAGTCCAGTGGGTTGGGACAGTTATAAGGGTCAGTCCAGTGGGTTGGGACAGATATAAGGGTTAGTCCAGTGGGTTGGGACAGATGTAGGGGTTAGTCCGGTGGGTTGGGACAGATGTTAGGGTTAGTCCAGTGGGTTGGGACAGATATAAGGGTTGGGCCAGTGGGGTGGGGCAGATGTAAGGGATGTTCCTGGAGGTTGGGCCAGATATAAGGGTTAGTCAGTAGGTTGGGCCAGATATCAAGGTTAGTCCACTAGGTTGGGGCAGATATATAATTTAGTCCAGTAGGTTGGGCCAGATTGAAGGGTAATTCAGTAGGTTGGGTCAGATATAAGGGTTAGTCCAGTAGGTTGGGTCAGATATAAGGGTTAATCCAGTGGGTTGTGACAGATATAAGGGTTAGTCCAGTGGGTTGGGACAGATATAAGGGTTAATCCAGTTGGTTGGGTCAGATATAAGGGTTAATCCAGTTGGTTGGGTCAGATATAAGGGTTAATCCAGTTGGTTGGGTCAGATATACATATAAGGAGTGTAGCCTAGTGGTTAGAGTGTTGGACTAGTAACCGAAAGGTTGCAAGTTCAAATCCCCGAGCTGACAAGGTGCAAATATGTAATTCTGCCCCTGAACAGGCAGTTAACCCACTGTTCCTAGGCTGTCATTGAAAATAAGATTTGTTCTTAACTGACTTGCCTAGTTAAATAAAGGTAAAATATCCTGTTGTTCGGGTCAGATATAAGGGTTAATGCAGTAGGTTAGTCTAGTAGGTTGGGTCAGAGATATGAGTTAATTTTATTTTTTACAGGGACAGTGCACATTAATCAACGTTTCAGTAAAAGTGACGGTTTTAGCCAGCCGGCTAATTTTATTAATTCTTGATGCACCCATCCCGTTAGCGGGATCATTTTCGTCAACATCCGCTGAATTGCAGAGTGCCAAATTCAAATTAAATTACTAAAAATATTACATTTTCATGAAATCACAAGTGTTGTTAATCCACCTGGCGTGTCATATTTCAATAAAGCTTTTCAGCGAAAGCAAACCAAGCGTTTATGGAAGGACATCTCTCTCAGTAGACAAAACATTACAAACAGCTAGCAGCCAAGTAGATTGGTCACGAAAGTCAGAAAAGCAATAAAATGAATCGCTTACCTTTGATGATCTTCGGATGTTTGCACTCACGAGACTCCCAGTTACACAAAAAATGTTCCTTTTGTTCCATAAAGATGATTTTTATATCCAAAATACCTCCATTTGGTTGGCGCGTTATGTTCAGAAATCCACAGGCTCGAGCGGTCACGACATCGCAGACGAAAATTCCAAATAGCATCCGTAATGTTCGTAGAAACATGTCAAACATTTTTTCTAATCAATCCTAAGGTTGTTTTTACAATATATAATCGATAATATTTCAACCGGGACTGTAGCTTCTTCAATAGGAGAGAGAGAAATGTCTGCTCCAAGCTGTTGCCCATGCAAAACGCTGCTGGCACACAGCCATCCACTGACGCCATGTGATCTTTCTCGCTCATTTTTCAGAATAAAAGCCTGAAACTATGTCTAAAGACTGTTCACACCATGGGGAAGCCATAGGAAAAGGAATCTGGTTGATATCCCTTTAAATGGAGTGAAGGCAGGCAATGGAACAGAGAGCTTTCAGGAAAAACAGCACTTCCGGGTTGGATTTTCCTCAGGTTTTCGCCTGCAATATCAGTTATGTTATACTCACAGACAATATTCTGACAGTTTTGGAAACTTTAGAGTGTTTTCTATCCTAATCTGACAATTATATGCATATTATAGCTTCTGGGCATGAGAAATAGGCAGTTTAATTTGGGTACATTTTTCATCCAAACATCAAAATACTGCCCCCTACACACAACAATATTATAAACAATTACAATATAGACAATTATTGAGCAGTGAGCACACGCAGAGCAACATAGAACAAGCAAGACATAGCATACAGACAGAGAAACATAGAACAAGCAAGACATAGCATACAGACAGAGCAACATAGGACAAGCAAGACATAGCATACAGACAGAGAAACATAGAACAAGCAAGACATAGCAACATAGGACAAGCAAAACATAGCATACAGACAGAGCAACATAGGACAAGCAAGACATAGCATACAGGCAGAGCAACATAGGACAAGCAAGACGTAGCACACAGACAGAGCAACATAGGACAAGCAAGACGTAGCATACAGACAGAGCAACATAGGACAAAAAGCAGCAAGACAAAATTCATAAAAGCAACAAAGTGTTTCCACACCTCACAAGCTACAGACAACAGACAACATGGAAAGTGACAACACACAGCTAGGGATTATGATCACAAATCTGATTGACCTTTAGCCATGTCTTCATGCATTTTGTGAAAGTGTGATATGTGGTGCAGTTATGTGTGTCTGATGGCAGTGTATTCCAGACATGGGAAGCTCTCACAGAGAATGCAGATTTACTAAAGGTGCTTTTCCTTAGGGGAACTATACAGTCACCTCTCATGGCAGACCTTGTGGATCTGCTGCCATATGTCTGGGTTTTCTGTTTAACAAAAATATTGAGTGGAGGGGGAGCCAGGCCATTTAGGATCTTGAATACAAGACATGCGTCGGTGTATTGCACAAGATTTTCCCAACTCAGGAGCTCATGCTTTCTGAGGATGTAACAGTGATGATGGCTATTGGGCTTCCTATCAAGCACTTTGAGAGCCTGTTTGTAGACAGACTGAATAGGTTTTAATGTTGTACAGTAAGCTTGGGCCCAACTAGTCAAGCAGTATGTTAAGTGGGGGAGTATCAAAGATTTGAATTACAGTTTTGCTACCTCGGTAGTCAAACAATTTCGTATAAATCGGAAATTAGCTAGGTTGAATTTGGTTATCTGAATGACCTTTTTCACATGCTTTTTAAAAGAGAGGTTGGAATCAAGTATGATGCTAAGGTACTTAAAATCAGATACCACCTGGAGCTTCTCCCCTGACACATAGACATCTGGCTCAGTAGCATCTGTTGCCCTCTTTGTGAAGAACATGCAAACAGTTTTTTTCACATTGAGATGCAAACACGAGTCACTGAGCCACTTTGTAACCTGGACCATTACAGTAGTGAGTCACTATGTAACCTGGACCATTACAGTAGTGAGTCACTATGTAACCTGGACCATTACAGTAGTGAGTCACTATGCAACCTGGACCATTACAGTAGTGAGCCACTTTGTAACCTGGACCATTACAGTAGTGTGTCACTATGTAACCTGGACCATTACAGTAGTGAGTCACTGAGTCACTATGTAACCTGGACCATTACAGTAGTGAGTCACTGAGTCACTATGTAACCTGGACCATTACAGTAGTGAGTCACTGAGCCACTTTGTAACCTGGACCATTACAGTAGTGAGTTACTGAGCCACTTTGTAACCTGGACCATTACAGTAGTGAGCCACTTTGTAATCTGGACCATTACAGTAGTGAGTCACTGAGTCACTATTTAACCTGGACCGTTACAGTAGTGAGTCACTGAGTCACTATGTAACCTGGACCGTTACAGTAGTGAGTCACTGAGTCACTATGTAATCTGGACCATTACAGTAGTGAGTCACTGAGCCACTTTGTAACCTGGACCATTACAGTAGTGAGTCACTGAGCCACTTTGTAACCTGGACCGTTACAGTAGTGAGTCACTGAGTCACTATGTAACCTGGACCATTACAGTAGTGAGTCACTGAGCCACTTTGTAACCTGGACCATTACAGTAGTGAGTCACTTTGTAACCTGGACCATTACAGTAGTGAGTCACTGAGTCACTTTGTAACCTGGACCATTACAGTAGTGAGTCTCTGAGTCACTTTGTAACCTGGACCATTACAGTAGTGAGTCACTATGTAACCTGGACCATTACAGTAGTGAGTCACTATTTAACCTGGACCATTACATTAGTGAGTCACTTTGTAACCTGGACCATTACAGTAGTGAGTCACTATGTAGCCTGGACCATTACAGTAGTGAGCCACTATGTAACCTGGACCATTACAGTAGTGAGTCACTCTGTAACCTGGACCATTACAGTAGTGAGTCACTGAGTCACTTTGTAACCTGGACCATTACAGTAGTGAGTCACTATGTAACCTGGACCATTACAGTAGTGAGTCACTGAGCCACTATGTAACCTGGACCATTGCAGTAGTGAGTCACTATGTAACCTGGACCATTACAGTAGTGAGTCACTATGTAACCTGGACCATTACAGTAGTGAGTCACTATGTAACCTGGACCATTACAGTAGTGAGTCACTGAGTCACTTTGTAACCTGGACCATTACAGTAGTGAGTCACTTTGTAACCTGGACCATTACAGTAGTGAGTCACTGAGCCACTTTGTAACCTGGACCATTACAGTAGTGAGTCACAGAGCCACTTTGTAACCTGGACCATTACAGTAGTGAGTCACTTTGTAACCTGGACCATTACAGTAGTGAGTCACTGAGCCACTTTGTAACCTGGACCATTACAGTAGTGAGTCACAGAGCCACTTTGTAACCTGGACAATTACAGTAGTGAGTCACTGAGCCACTTTGTAACCTGGACCATTACAGTAGTGAGTCACAGAGCCACTTTGTAACCTGGACCATTACAGTAGTGAGTCACTTTGTAACCTGGACCATTACAGTAGTGAGTCACTGAGCCACTTTGTAACCTGGACCATTACAGTAGTGAGTCACTGAGCCACTTTGTAACCTGGACCATTACAGTAGTGAGTCACTGAGTCACTTTGTAACCTGGACCGTTACAGTAGTGAGTCACTTTGTAACCTGGACCATTACAGTAGTGAGTCACTATGTAACCTGGACCATTACAGTAGTGAGTCACTGAGCCACTATGTAACCTGGACCATTACAGTAGTGAGGCACTGAGTCACTTTGTAACCTGGACCATTACAGTAGTGAGTCACTGAGCCACTATGTAACCTGGACCATTACAGTAGTGAGGCACTGAGTCACTTTGTAACCTGGACCATTACAGTAGTGAGGCACTGAGTCACTTTGTAACCTGGACCATTACAGTAGTGAGTCACTGAGCCACTTTGTAACCTGGACCATTACAGTAGTGAGTCACTTTGTAACCTGGACCATTACAGTAGTGAGTCACTATGTAACCTGGACCATTACAGTAGTGAGTCACTGAGTCACTTTGTAACCTGGACCATTACAGTAGTGAGTCACTGAGCCACTTTGTAACCTGGACCATTACAGTAGTGAGTCACAGAGCCACTTTGTAACCTGGACCATTACAGTAGTGAGTCACTGAGCCACTTTGTAACCTGGACCATTACAGTAGTGAGTCACTGAGCCACTTTGTAACCTGGACCATTACAGTAGTGAGTCACTGAGCCACTTTGTAACCTGGACCATTACAGTAGTGAGTCACTGAGTCACTATGTAACCTGGACCATTACAGTAGTGAGTCAGTGAGCCACTTTGTAACCTGGACCATTACAGTAGTGAGTCACTGAGTCACTTTGTAACCTGGACCATTACAGTAGTGAGTCACTGAGCCACTTTGTAACCTGGACCATTACAGTAGTGAGTCACTTTGTAACCTGGACCATTACATTAGTGAGTCACTATGTAACCTGGACCATTACAGTAGTGAGTCACTGAGTCACTTTGTAACCTGGACCATTACAGTAGTGAGTCACTGAGCCACTTTGTAACCTGGACCATTACAGTAGTGAGTCACAGAGCCACTTTGTAACCTGGACCATCACAGTAGTGAGTCACTGAGCCACTTTGTAACCTGGACCATTACAGTAGTGAGTCACTGAGCCACTTTGTAACCTGGACCATTACAGTAGTGAGTCACTGAGCCACTATGTAACCTGGACCATTACAGTAGTGAGGCACTGAGTCACTTTGTAACCTGGACCATTACAGTAGTGAGGCACTGAGTCACTTTGTAACCTGGACCATTACAGTAGTGAGTCACTGAGCCACTTTGTAACCTGGACCATTACAGTAGTGAGTCACAGAGCCACTTTGTAACCTGGACCATTACAGTAGTGAGTCACTGAGCCACTTTGTAACCTGGACCATTACAGTAGTGAGTCACTGAGCCACTTTGTAACCTGGACCATTACAGTAGTGAGTCACTTTGTAACCTGGACCATTACACTAGTGAGTCACTGAGTCACTTTGTAACCTGGACCATTACAGTAGTGAGTCACTGAGCCACTTTGTAACCTGGACCATTACAGTAGTGAGTCACTGAGTCACTATGTAACCTGGACCATTACAGTAGTGAGTCACTGAGTCACTATGTAACCTGGACCATTACAGTAGTGAGTCACTGAGTCACTATGTAACCTGGACCATTACAGTAGTGAGTCACTGAGCCACTTTGTAACCTGGACCATTACAGTAGTGAGTCACTGAGCCACTTTGTAACCTGGACCAATTACAGTAGTGAGTTCTTGTGCAGCTTGTTGTTTGCTCTTTGAACATATATCACTGCTATGAGTTAATCCAGGATGTTGGGCCAGATATAAAGGTTAACCCTTTAGAGGTTGGAACTGTATAATTCCATCTTCTCTGTGCACCAGCTTTTTGCATAAAAAGGACAGGGCTGAAAACTCACAAGTAGTGTTTGAGAGCCACCATTTTACTCAATTGCAGTTCACCACCTGTTCAGAATCACTGATCTACAAAATCATAATGAGTCCATTATTTTGGATGCAAGGGTTGATATGTAGATCAGTCAGTCTGTCAGAATTGATGCTTTCAAACACGACTATTGCCAGTCTTCTGCATGGCGCAGCTTCATCCTGTTATGAAAGAGCAGGCATTTTTCCTGAACACGTGACCTGAACAGGAAAAACTAGGGCCCAAACTAATAATATTATTTCAAATGTAGTCACTCATTGCCATCCTTATAAATCTCAAAAAACCTGGTCTTCAGAGGGTATTTCTAATAAATCTAAATGGATCTTGATCTCTTGGTCAGGTAACTTGGTCAACTGTTGGTCAGGTAACTTGGTCAACTGTTGGTCAGGTAACTTGGTCAGGTAACTTGGTCAACTGTTGGTCAGGTAACTTGGTCAACTGTTGGTCAGCTAACTTGGTCAACTGTTGGTCAGCTAACTTGGTCAGGTAACTTGGTCAACTGTTGGTCAGCTAACTTGGTCAGCTAACTTGGTCAACTGTTGGTCAACTGTTGGTCAGGTACCTTGGTCAACTGTTGGTCAGGTAAGTTGGTCAACTGTTAGTCAGGCAACTTGGTCAAGAAAAACTACTGACCCTTGTTGATATGAAATCTCAATAACAAAACCCATTTAATTACTTGGTCTTTATTAGTTATAAAATATGATGTGTATTTGACACACATCCACAGTGAACAGTTAAAAAGCACGACGTGAAAATACAAAAATAGGTTTTCCATATGGTAAATAGAGTTAAGAGTAGTCTCATGGTCCAATTATAGACACAGCAGATCAGATGTCAACGCATGAAATATATTTTATCAAAACATTCATGTTATTCTAATACCAATATTCATTAGAACATACTTTACGAAGAGAATAGAGTTCAAATATATAAATTTGCTTTATATTTACCCATTGAATATATATATATATATCAATACCAAAAGATAGAGTTGAACAAAAGACCTTTCAGAAGGAACGTCTTATTTAAATACAGTGCGGTCCACAATTAGTGACACCCTTGATAAAGATGAGCAAAAATGACTCTATAAAATCATTGTAAAATGTAAAATGCTATATTGTATGATCCAAAAAATGTGGGAAATTATACTAATGAATACTACTACAATTGCTCAGACAAACAGATCTTGTTAACAAGTAATAAAACAATTATTGACACCCGTTTTCAATACCTTTCAATACCTCACCTTGCGAGGATAACAGCACTGAGCTTTTCTGTAAAATGTTTTATGAGTTGGAGAATACATTGGGAGGGATCTTAGACCGTTCCTCCATACAGAATCTTTCCAGATCTTTGATATCCTTCATCTGCATTTATGGACTGGCCCTCTTCAATTCAAACTTGCACATTATCATCTGCACATCTATCACTCCAGTGTAAATTGTAATTACTTTGCTACTATGGCCTATTTTTTGCCTTACCTCCTCACGCCATTTGCTCACATCATATATAGACTTATTTTTCTACTGTAGTATTGACTGTTATCCAACAAATGTAAACTCCTGGAGTTGAATAAACTGCATTGGCACTTGGATTGGAACCAGTGCTGTGGTCAGATGACATGAAAACAGAGCACTTTGGCCACGCCCACCAGTGGTGTTGTATCAGTATAGTATAAAATAATAAAATAATAGCTCCGTATATGAATTATGTCTTTTATACAGTTAGTTTTACTCGTCTTTATCAAGGATGTCAATCATTTGGGACCCCATTGCACTTGTATGCTCTGTTTACAAAACATGTTATATTTACATTATGCTTAAGATACAAATCCGATATTGCAGCATTCTCTTAAAGAGAATAACAATGAACGCATGCTTCCCCCCCCCCCCCCCCCCCCCCCCCTTCAAAGCCTTAAAAACATAAATATTGGACTATGTTTGTTGCCTTGATCCATAAAATACATGACAACACCCCAGACATTAAAACAAACAGTATGTCATGGCAAGTGATCAACTTAAAACATTGCATTGACATATGAGTTTGATATGACAAATCCGCTTAACTTGTAAAACTAACGTTGTTGAAAACAAGAAAGGATCCATTTATAAATCTATATTCAACATGTAGGCTACTTCATAGCGTTCCTGTAAAGCTGAATCATAATTCCAGGACATTCATGCAGGTGTCAGTAGTTCCGTTTTTCCCCCACACATTCATAAAAACATTCATTCAAGTTCTAATTTATGTCTCATTGTAACTCTCAGTGATTACTCTGGTTTATAACTCATTATAACGCCGTGATATTCTGGTTTTGTCTGAGAAATAAACCCCCTAGACAACACAAAAAAAACTAATACAAAAACACAATGAACAACAACAACAATTCAACCACTTTAGTACAAGCACCATTGATGGTATAAAAGAGAACAGTTTCATTCCACAGAGCAAGCCGTCCCTTACAGTAGCTGCTATCTGTAGTCAGCCATGGGTGGGGGCTGTAACAGCTGCTTTGGTACCAAGTCAGTGTTAAGCTACAAAATAGTAGCCTGGTCCCAGATCAGTTGTGTGCCGTCTTGTGACAATGACCATAGGAGTTGGCTGTACAGCACAAACAGATCTGGGACCAGGTTAACATAACGGCGCACAGAGGTCTTTGGGATTGATGCCAAACCATCTATCTCTGGGTGGGGCAGGAGAAACTGTAAGAGTCATGATTAGTTACAGCAGTATGATTTGTTGCATTGAGAGAAAAAAAAGTCCCTGAATCCACCATAAAGTCCATACAGCGTTCAACATAAAACATTCAAACATACAGCATTGAATACATACGGCATTAAAACAAGGGTGTAGTCCATCTATAACTCTATAGTGTAGTCCATCTATAACTCTATAGTGTAGTCCATCTAACTCTGTAGTGTAGTCCATCTAACTCTATAGTGTAGTCCATCTAACTCTATAGTGTAGTCCTTCTATAACTTTATAGTGTAGTCCATCTAACTCTATAGTGTAGTCCATCTAACTCTGTAGTGTAGTCCATCTAACTCTGTAGTGTAGTCCATCTAACTCTGTAGTGTAGTCCATCTAACTCTGTAGTGTAGTCCATCTAACTCTGTAGTGTAGTCCATCTAACTCTATAGTGTAGTCCATCTAACTCTGTAGTGTAGTCCATCTAACTCTGTAGTGTAGTCCATCTAACTCTGTAGTGTAGTCCATCTAACTCTGTAGTGTAGTCCATCTAACTCTGTAGTGTAGTCCATCTAACTCTATAGTGTAGTCCATCTAACTCTGTAGTGTAGTCCATCTAGCTCCATGTTCTCAGTTTGACAGACGGTCCTTGATCACTGAAGTGTTCACGTGTTTCCAGCCACTTGACAGAAAGAGAGTTCCTTTTTAGATGGTCACGTCTGCAAAGTCAGGTCGTGTGAATCCTTTCTGTAAAACACAAACATGAGAGACATTTTGTCAGGACATATATCTGAAGGATGATCTCAAACTGTTACGCTGTCCACTTGGCGTTGTGTTGTAGGCTTTCAGTTTGACTGTTCTTTCAAGATACAAGACAAAACTGTAATATTTAAACACCAGGGACAGTTAATATTATATAGCTGCTACCAATCAATACTGTCATGACGTTGCCCTTTTTGGGTACAGCAAGCCCCACCCCCTCTCCCTGCCTCCTACACACAGGCTGCTGTGGTCAGAGAGAGGTCGAAAAATCCTGGAGGAGATGATCTCCTCATGGCCACAATATAGAGACAGAGTGAATTTTCATAGAGAAACAAAGGAATTTCTTCCACCTCACAGAACTTGAGGTTCGAACAACATTTATGTTCTGGAGAAGGTATAAAAAAAAAGATCGTTAAAGAATCCAGCTACGAACTGGTCCGTTTGGTACCAGTTTGTGACACTCATGGGAGACAATACAGTCACATCACCATAACGCTGTTTATATAATAGCATCAGATATGAGGTTTAAATCTAATTGTTGTATAAGATGGATGAGTGAAGAGGATACTGTTTGTAAAATTGTGTAATGTGATTTTGGACTGTTTAATGAAGGAAACTCCAATTCCCTTTTGAGTTTAACTAAATCAGAGGACCGCCCATGAGCCCAGTTCGGACCTGGCGTCATGAGACAGCCTTTTCTGCAACTCCCGAATAAAACCCCCACTTTGAGAATTTCTCAGGAGACCATGTTTCTCTCAATTACGAGAGGACAAAGGTTGCAGACCAGCTTACTTCGATAATGAGAGGGCCATGTTTTGAGACGATTGCTGAATCTTTTAACCATCCGACGTGGTTAAACTCTTAGACTATTGATACCGACAGAATAAGAACAAGTCTTTGATATTAATTACTAGTCTGCAGCTAGGAATTTGTTATCATTGAGACGCAAAGAATCGACAACCGCCGAAACATCCATTCTACAACAACATCGCTGAATGTTACTCTGAAGTATCCATTTAAACCAGACAGAGAGAGACGGACAAACTCTCCAACAGAAACAAACTTTTCAACAGAGATCACAACGACACACTGAGCGTAAATATATATATTTATTACAATTGTTCCCGAATGAGTGAGCGTTCATGAGCAAAGGATTAGCATTTCAATTGTTATAATTATCAACTGTGTGTTGTCTTATCTCAGTTGACCCCCACTTCCCTTTTGTACACCAAGCCGCGATACCGGTTTATCCCACTAGGGAAACTCCGTTATCATTTCCTTGTAACAAATCTACTGTTTGTTTATGCATTTCTGTGAATTACTTAGTTAGTAAATAAATGATTTAAGACAATTGATGTATGCATGACTCATAGTGAAGACTGGGTTCGTGCAGATAACCAACAATTTACAACGTTTGGAATGAGACTAACGTGAGGTAAATAAATAATTCATTAATTAAGAAGGCTAATTGATCAGATATTAAAATATCTGAAAAGTTGTATTATTATTAATATTATAACTTTGAAATCTGAATATTTTCCTTGGTGCCCCCCCGACTTCCTAGTTAATTACATTTGCCTGATTAGTTCATCACGAAATGCTAATTACAGAGAATCTTTGATAAAAACGAAAAGTCTTAATTTAATGATAGTAAAGACATGACAATACACTGGGGGACAGTAAATATTATATAGCTGCTACCAATCAATGTTTTGAATAGATTATTGTAAGATGAAACTGTTGAAATAGTTCTGCAGGTACTGTAGAGGGAGTTAAATATAGTAGGAGTGTTCGGACTTGTTCATCAGGAAATGCCCTGAGAGAGAGGGAGAGACTACTGTAAATACAACCCATATTTATGCCTATTTATTTTCCCTTGTGTACACTTAACCATTTGTACATCGTTGCAACACTGTATATATACGCAATATGACATTTGTAATGTCTTTATTGTTTTGAAACTTCTGTATGTGTAATGTTTACTGTTCATTTTTATTGTTTATTTCACTTTTGTATATTATCTACCTCACTTGCTTTGGCAATGTTAACACATGTTTCCCATGCCAATAAAGCCCATTGAATTGAATTGAATTGAGAGAGAGTGAGCGAGCGATGGAGCATCGAGAGAGACAGAGACAGAGGGACAGACACAGACAGAGAGAGACAGAGAGAGAGAGACACACAGAGAGAAAGAGAGAGAGCTGCACCCTTTAGGCGAGGCAGACCACCATCTAAACAGCAATCATTCTAGCAAGCCACTCCCTGGGTGTCTTTGTGTGTGAACATACAGACTACAGGAAATAGGAACAGTTAGGGAAGTATTTTTATTTTAATATGGACCCCCCCCCAATCCTCAAGGCTGGTTAATGGACCCCCCCAATCCTCAAGGCTGGTTAATGGACCCCCTCCCCATCCTCAAGGCTGGTTAATGGACCCCCCCCCCCCCATCCTCAAGGCTAGTTAATGGACCCCTCCAATCCTCAAGGCTGGTTAATGGACCCCCCCCCCCCATCCTCAAGGCTAGTTAATGGACCCCTCCAATCCTCAAGGCTGGTTAATGGACCCCACCCCCCCCAATCCTCAAGGCTGGTTAATGGACCCCCCAATCCTCAAGGCTGGTTAATGGACCCCCCCCTCTCCCATCCTCAAGGCTGGTTAATGGACCCCCCCCCCCCCATCCTCAAGGCTGGTTAATGGACCCCTTGGTTAATGGACCCCCCCCCCCCCCAATCCTCAAGGCTGGTTAATGGACCCCCCCATCCTCAAGGCTGGTTAATGGACCCCCCCAATCATCATGGCTGGTTAATGGACCCCCCCATCCTCAAGGCTGGTTAATGGATCCCCCCCATCCTCAAGGCTGGTTAATGGACCCCCCCCCAATCCCCAAGGCTAGTTAATGGACCCCCCACCATCCTCAAGGCTGGTTAATGGACCCCCTCCAATCCTCAATGCTAGTTAATGGACCCCTCAAGGCTGGTTAATGGACCCCCCCCTCTCCCATCCTCAAGGCTGGTTAATGGACCCCCCCCCCCATCCTCAAGGCTGGTTAATGGACCCCTCCAATCCTCAAGGCTGGTTAATGGACCCCTCCAATCCTCAAGGCTAATTAATGGACCCCCCCAATCCTCAAGGCTAGTTAATGGACCCCCCCTCTCCCATCCTCAAGGCAAACATGCACAACAGACATAGGTGCACTACCGCAGACACACGTGCAGACACACGTGCAGACACACGTGCAGACACAGGAATGAGGGTTGGGTTTTCCAGTCATCCATTCACTATGAGGGGAATGTTTTAGTGGATTGTTTCTCAACTGTATATTATAGATAAGCACTAATCATTTACTTGACGTGCAGGTGCGTGTGTGTGTGTGTGTGTGTGTGTGTGTGTGTGTGTGTGACAGATAAACAGCTCTGATTCCCCTACCAGACAAGAGAAGACAGCCTTGTAGTTACTGTAGTTGAAAATAGAGCAACAGGAAAAGGAGAGGAATCATACAAGAAATCCCCCTCACTACTCGTTATTAACCATTGGTGCATATAGCCATAGAAGCACAGTGACATACTGTATACCTCAATCGAGTCATATTTGTGGCTTATTAGGGGGATGTGGCTTTCAGTTAGTTATTTTTGGCAACCCATCCTATGAGAGTGAATGTCCTTCTAGGTCAACTGTTCTGTTATATTTAATCAAATCTGACTAAATAATAATCTGCTCAGACCAAAACCAAGGAGCATCAAAAGTTGTGCTATAAATTCCCAGACAACACAAAGATTCCTTGATGCCCTTCCAGACTCCCTCTGCCTACCCAAGGACGTCAGAGGACAAACATCAGTTATTTTTCCAACTTAATTGAGGAAAATAAGAACAATCCGAAATGTATTTTTGATACTGTCGCAAAGCTAACTGAAAAGTAGCATTCCCCAAGTGAGGATGACTTTCAATTCAGCAGTAATAAATTAATGTACTTCTTTGAGGAAAAGATAATGATCATTAGAAAGCAAATTACGGACTCCTCTTTAAATCTGCGTATTCCTTCAAAGCTCAGTTGTCCTGAGTCTGCACAACTCTGACAGGACCTAGGATCAAGAGAGACACTCAAGTGTTTTAGTGCTATATCTCTTGACACAATGATGGAAATAATCATGGCCTCTAAACATTCAAGCTGCATACTGGACCCAATTCCAACGAAACTACTAAAAGAGCTGCTTCCTGTGCTTGGCCCTCCTATGTTGAACATCATAAACGGCTCTCTATCCACCGGATGTGTACCAAACTCACTAAAAGTGGCAGTAATAAAGCCTCTCTTGAAAAAGCCAAACCTTGACCCAGAAAATATAAAAAATTAGCGGCCTATATCGAATCTTCCATTCCTCTCAAAAATATTTAGAAAAAGCTGTTGCGCAGCAACTCACTGCCTTCCTGAAGAGAAACAATGTATACGAAATGCTCCAGTCTGGTTTTAGACTCCATCATAGTACTGAGACTGCACTTGTGAAGGTCGTAAATTACCTTTTAATGGCATCAGACTGAGGCTCTGCATCTGTCCTCGTGCTCCTAGACCTTAGTGCTGCTTTTGATACCATCGATCACCACATTCTTTTGGAGAGATTGGAAACCCTAATTGGTCTACACGGACAAGTTCTGGCCTGGTTTAGATCTTATCTGTCGGAAAGATATCAGTTTGTCTCTGTGAATGGTTTGTCTGAAAAATCCACTGTAAATGTTGGTGTTCCTCAAGGTTCCGTTTTAGGACCACTATTGTTTTCACTATATATTTTACCTCTTGGTGATGTCATTCCAAAACATAATGTTACCTTCCACTGCTATGCAGATGACACACAGCTGTACATTTCAATGAAACATGGTGAAGCCCCAAAATTGCCCTCGCTAGAAACCTGTGTTTCAGACATAAGGAAGTCGATTGCTGCAAACTTTCTACTTTTAAACTCGGACAAAACAGAGATGCTTGTTCTAGGTCCCAAGAAACAAAGAGATCTTCTGTTGAATCTGACAATTAATCTTAATGGTTGTACAGTCGTCTCAAATAAAACTGTGAAGGACCTCGGCGTTACTCTGGACCCTGATCTCTCTTTTGAGGAACATATCAAGACTGTTTCAAGGACAGCCTTTTTCCATCTACGTAACATTGCAAAAATCAGAAACTTTCTGCCCAAAAATTATGCAGAAAAACTATCCATGCTTTTGTTACTTCTAGGTTAGACTACTGCAATGCTCTACTTTCCGGCTACCCGGATAAAGCACTAAATAAACTTCAGTTAGTGCTAAATACGGCTGCTAGAATCCTGACTAGAACCCAAAAATGTGATCATATTACTCCAGTGCTAGCCTCCCTACACTGGCTTCCTGTTAAGGCAAAGGCTGATTTTAAGGTTTTACTGCTAACCTACAAAGCATTACATGGACTTGCTCCGACCTATCTTTCTGATTTGGTCCTGCCGTACATACCTACACGTATGCTATTGTCACAAGACGCAGGCCTCCTAATTGTCCCTAGAATTTCTAAGCAAACAGCTGGAGGCAAGGCTTTCTCCTATAGAGCTCCATTTGTATGGAATGGTCTGCCTACCCATGTGAGAGACGCAGACTCGGTCTCAACCTTTAAGTCTTTACTGAAGACTCAGTTCTTCAGTGGGTCATATGATTGAGTGTAGCCTGGCCCAGGAGTGTGAAGGTGAACGGAAAGGCTCTGGAGCAACGAACCGCCCTTGCTGTCTCTGCCTGGCTGGTTCCCCTCTCTCCACTGGGATTCTCTGCCTCTAACCCTATTACAGGGGCTGAGTCACTGGCTTACTGGTGCTCTTTCATGCCGTCCCTAGGAGGGGTGCGTCACTTGAGAAGGTTGAGTCACTGACGTGATCTTCCTGTCTGGGTTGGCGCCCCCCCTTGGGTTGTGCCGTGGTGGAGATCTTTGTGGGCTATACTCGGCCTTGTCTCAGGATGGTAAGTTGGTGGTTGAAGATATCCCTCTAGTGGTGTGGGGGCTGTGCTTTGAAAAAGTGGGTGGGGTTATATCCTTCCTGTTTGGCCCTGTCCGGGGGTATCATCGGATGTCTCCTGGCCCCCCCTGTCTCAGCCTCCAGTATTTATGCTGCAGTAGTTTATGTGTTTGGGGGCTATGGTCAGTTTGTTATATCTGGAGTACTTCTCCTGTCTTATCCGGTGTCCTGTGTGAATTTAAGTATGCTCTCTCTAATTCTCTGTTTCTCTCTTTATCTCAGAGGACCTGAGCCCTAGGAACATGCCATCAGGACTACCTGGCATGATGACTCCTTGCTGTCCCCAGTCCACCTGGCCGTGCTGCTGCACCAGTTTCAACTGTTCTGCCTGCGGCTATGGAATCCTGACCTGTTCACTGGACGTGCTACCTGTCGCAGACCTGCTGTTTTCAACTCTCTCGAGACAGCAGGAGTGGTAGAGATACTCTTAATGATCGGCTATGAAAAGCCAACTGACATTTACTCCTGAGGTGCTGACTTGCTGCACCCTCGACAACTACTGTGATTATTACTATTTGACCATGCTGGTCATTTATGAACATTTGAACATCTTAGCCATGTTCTGTTATAATCTCCACCCGGCACAGCCAGAAGAGGATTGGCCACCCCTCATAGCCTGGTTCCTCTCTAGGTTTCATCCTAGGTTTTGGCCTTTCTAGGTAGTTTTTCTTAGCCACCGTGCTTCTACACCAGCATTGGGGTTATAGGCTGGGTTTCTGTACAGCACTTTGAGATATCAGCTGATGTAAGAAGGGCTTTATAAATACATTTGATTTGATTTTGATCCTCCTCTCTACCATTCTCCAGTAGTCTGTGATCCTCCTCTCTACCATTCTCCAGAAGTCTATGATCCTCCTCTCTACCATTCTCCAGTAGTCTATGATCCTCCTCTCTACCATTCTCCAGTAGTCTGTGATCCTCCTCTCTACCATTCTCCAGTAGTCTATGATCCTCCTCTCTACCATTCTCCAGTAGTCTGTGATCCTCCTCTCTACCATTCTCCAGTAGTCTGTGATCCTTCTCTCTACCATTCTCCAGTAGTCTATGATCCTCCTCTCTACCATTCTCCAGTAGTCTATGATCCTCCTCTCTACCATTCTCTAGTAGTCTATGATCCTCCTCTCTACCATTCTCCAGGGGTGTTTCTCACCTGTTTGTAGTCCTTGTGCAGCTTCTTGTATTGGAACATGTTGTTGAGGACTGTGGCCGCTGCTTTGGATGCTTTCAGCTTCCCAGGACTACAAGAGAGACAACATAAAGATTATATTTTATCAAAGCTGCTACTGATCAATACACTGGGGGACAGTAAATATTATATACCTGCTACCAATCAATATACCAGGAAGAGTAAATATGATATACCAGGAACAGTAAATATGATATACCAGGAACAGTAAATATGATATACCAGGGCCAGTAAATATGATATACCAGGAACAGTAAATATGATATACCAGGAACAGTAAATATGATATACCAGGAACAGTAAATATGATATACCAGGAACAGTAAATATGATATACCAGGGACAGTAAATATGATATACCAGGAACAGTAAATATGATATACCAGGGCCAGTAAATATGATATACCAGGGCCAGTAAATATGATATACCAGGGCCAGTAAATATGATATACCAGGAACAGTAAATATGATATACCAGGGCCAGTAAATATGATATACCAGGGCCAGTAAATATGATATACCAGGGCCAGTAAATATGATATACCAGGAACAGTAAATATGATATACCAGGGCCAGTAAATATGATATACCAGGGCCAGTAAATATGATATACCAGGAACAGTAAATATGATATACCCTGGGCTGATCAAGTAGACATTGTCCTAGTTGGAGAGGTTAGCATCCTTATCATGGGAGTGAAATTAGGTATGTCTCGATTGTTTCTACCCATTTACTTGTATTTTTATTTCACCTTTTATTTAACCTTCACTTAACCAGGGGGGGGGGGGGATACTATTTTTTGAAGGGGACCTGGCAAGATGTCAACAGGAAGTAGTCAGTGTGTACACACTACACAAGACAAAACATTAATCCTCCAGCTTTAACGTATTTTGTAGCTTGTTCCAAGACCAAGGAGCATTATAAGAGAAGGTTATTCTTCTCATTTCAGTCATGGCCTCATAATACTACATCTGTGTGCTTGGGGCAGGGACAGGCTGGGTAAATGCTTGGGAAATGTGTTACCAAATTGTCTGAAAGGTGGTATATAGTATGCAAATTGTATTCCGTATCCACTCCTCTAGCAAACACTGTTACTATGGGGACCAGTAGTGAGGAAGTGACCATCTGAATGGATATCACTCATAATAACTGACCAGCAAAAACTCTAGGCACTAGTATAGCCGAGAGCCTGTATGCATAATAACAAGTCTAACTCCTCGCTGTTGCAGAACCAGACAGGGCTGTCTACTCTCGCCTTTACTATTACCATTCACACTCGAACCCTGGACATTTCCTGGTCAAATCACGTGGTCAGTAAAATCTTTTGTCACAACATTCCTACTCATTTTCCGTATACCTGCTGTCATGGGAGCTCCGAAACACAACCCAACCAAGCCGCACTGCTTCTTGACACAATGCCCCCTTAACCCAGAAGCACCAATGTGTCGGAGGAAACACCGTATACCTGGTGACCGTGTCAACGTGCATTGCGCCCGGCCCGCCACAGGAGTTACTGGTGCGCGATGGGACAAAAACATCCCTGCTGGCTAAACCCTACCCTAACCCGGACGACGATGGGCCAATTATGCGTCTCCCGGTCGCGGCCAGCTACGACAGAGTCTGGACTCGAACCAGGATCTCTAACGGCACAGCTTAGCACTGTGATGCAGTGCCTTGGACCACTGAGCCACTCGGGAAGCCAGGCCACCAGTTTCTATTACACACCAGGTTAAATACCAGCAGAAACATTGCTACCAATATTCCTCCCATTCCATACCTGCTGTCGTGGGAGTTCTTAATGGCCACTAGTTTCTGCAGCCCGTCGAAGAAGGCGATGTCCCGGGCTGCGATGGAGCTGGAGGTCACCAGGTTGTTCAACGTTCCACAGATGTTGACCACCACATCGCTCGACGGCTCCTTCTGCTGACCGTCAGCAGGCAGTTCGGTCACCAGGTTGTTCACTACCTTTGTGGCTGGAGAGAGGAACGTTTTATTGGTTGACCTGTAGTTGTGTTGTTGGTCCTTGCTCTAATATGAAATAAATGCCCCCTCCCAGCTGGTTTCACTTATATGTCATTCAAGGACAAATTCTAACTTTGTGTTCCACATGTGCAATGCAAATGTTAATGCAAATATCACATTGCCATGAAATCAATCCCTAATATCCATGAAAGTCTGATTTCTGCCGGGATCTGCTGTTCTCGTGATGTCATGTTTTAATAAGAAACCGTATGCCGCAACCAATTTCCCATCTGTGACAAAATTACAACTACTTTTGTATTGAAGTGGGTCAAAGGTCAAAGGTACTACTGCGTTACACACGTATTTTGTCTATGGTTACTGACCCATGGCGTTCTTGTCCTTGGCATGGCGTGACAGGTTTCTGAGGAAGCCGGTGAGGGATCTCAGCTCCAGGTCATTATTGGTCCTCAGTTTGTCCAACATCACAGGAAGCATCCTCTCCTGCTCCAGAGCCACATGACTCAGCACCTCCGCCCACTGAGGATGGAGAGAGAGAGAGAGAGATTCATTGAAAGGTATGTCCAAGTCAAGAACACTTTAAATGCTGTATTTCGCCTTGTCCATAAACAACCCCTACCCCCATAGATTTGCTAAAATCTTCAGATCCCCACAAGTGTCTGGGATAGGGCTTGTTTCTGGACAGAGTTATCAACCTGATCCGTGTCAGTGATCTGACTTGGAGCTGCTCCCTCTCTTGGGAGAGAGAGAGGTCATTCTACACCTTGATAAAAAAGGGTTCCAAAAGGCTTATTAGGGTGTCCCCATTGGAGCCCTTTGGTTCCAGGTAGAACCCTATTGGGTTCCACGTAGATTATTCTGTGGAAAGGGTTCTACATGGAACCCAAAGGTGTTTTACCTGGAACCCTGGAACCAAAAAAGGGTTCTTCAAAGGGGACAGCTTATTTTCTAAGAGCGTTGAGACAGTGTTCCCAACCTACTTAAGTCACTGTACGTTGTAACCCCAATCACATCTTGCTCTGGCTGCTGAATCGCCCATTGGCATGGGCAACTCTCAACACTCACCCTCTTGTCTCCTGCGGTGATGTTCTGCAGAGCCCCGGCTGCAGCCTCGCGGGTAGTGGAGTTATTCTCACAGCCCTGCAGCACGCTGTTATACAGCCCCACCACCTGGGGGTGCCACAGCCACTCCAGACCCTTGGGTACGCGGGCCACCTCCGTGAACGTAGCCATGTCCTGGTTCTTCCTCTGACAGAAGGGAAAGGAGTCAATGTGATAAAGGAGTTACATTTTCACACAGACAGGGTCATTCTGAAAACCATTAAGACAATTAGGGTCATTCTGAATACCATTAAGACAATTAGGGTCATTCTGAATACCATTAAGACAATTAGGGTCATTCTGAATACCATTAAGGCAATTAGGGTCATTCTGAATATCATTAAGACAATTAGGGTCATTCTGAATACCATTAAGACAATTAGGGTCATTCTGAATACCATCAATTAAGACAATCAGGGTCATTCTGAATATCATTAATTAAGACAATTAGGGTCATTCTGAATACCATTAATTAAGACAATTAGGGTCATTCTGAATACCATTAATTAAGACAATTAGGGTCATTTTGAATACCATTAATTAAGACAATTAGGGTCATTCTGAATACCATTAATTATGACAATTAGGGTCATTCTGAACACCATTAATTAAGACAATTAAGGTTCAACTGCTAAACTGACAAAAGAACAAGAACATTGAAGAACAACGACGACGGAAGAAGGAGGACCAGAAGACTATAAGAGGATTGACAGTGAGATACATACATCTTTGACTTTCTTGCTCTGAGGGGTAAAGCAACCAATGGCTTCACTCCTGCTTGTTTCCTGGCCTCTGGTTGGTCCTTCCAGACGTAGCTGGGCTGAGGGCGGGATCTCACTGTACAGTTGGTAGGAGAGGTTCCTCAGGACACATAAAGAGTTCTCCACACCCTGGAAACATACAGAAAAATGATTAGGTCCATACTCAAATTAGATAATCTGATGTCTGTTAAGGGGTCTGGTGCAAAATGCCTGCTGTGGCATCACCTAGGTAGGAAATTATTGGTTGAGGTGAGTTCCCCCTTTCGTTGCAAAGCGCTTTGAGCATCTGGAAAGGCACTATATATATATATATATCCAATCGATAATGAAATTATTATTCTACAATGTGCTTGGCCTCACCTTTTCCTCCACCTTGCCATCCTGTACCGAGGCCTGGATGTATCCTACCAGGGCATCCACCAGACCGTTGGTCTCGCGCATCTGACGTCTGGTCTTCTCATTCACTGAGCTCAGGTTCCTGGGGACAGCAGGGTGAGAGGTTAGAGGTTCCTGGGGACAGCAGGGTGAGAGGTTAGAGGTTCCTGGGGACAGCAGGGTGAGAGGTTAGAGGTTCCTGGGGACAGCAGGGTGAGAGGTCAGGGACGGGATAGTCAAACAGAAATCAGAGCTGACATGGAACTCTATAGTGTAGGTGAGAACAGTGTCCTTACCCGAAAAATAATGTGAAGAATGAGAAGAACAACAAGAATAACAGAAAGTGTACTATACTAGTATACTATAGTGTACTATACTGCAGTGAACTATATAGTGTACTATAGTATACTATACTGCAGTGAACTATAAAGTGTACTATAGTGTACTATACTAGTGTACTATACTGCAGTGAACTATGTAGTGTACTATACTAGTGTACTATACTGCAGTGAACTATATAGTGTACTATACTAGTGTACTATATTGCAGTGAACTATATAGTGTACTATAGTGTACTATACTAGTGTAATATACTGCAGTGAACTATGTAGTGTACTATACTGTACTATACCAGTGTACTATAGTGTATTATACTGCAGTGAACTATATAGTGTACTATAGTGTACTATACTAGTGTACTATACTGCAGTGAACTATGTAGTGTACTGTACATACTATACTATAGTGTACTATACTGCACTATAGTGTACTACACTGCACTATAGTGTATTATACTGCACTATAGTGTATTTTACTGTACTATAGTGTATTACACTGTACTATAGTGTACTATAGTGTACTAGAGTGTATTATAATATAGTGTATTCCACGGCTACAGTTTATAATACTGTACTATAGTGCACTATACTGTAGTGTACGATAATGTACTATACTGCACTATCCTATTGTGTATTATACTGTACTACCCTATACTGTACTATATTGTAGTGTGCGATAGTGTATTATACTGTACTATACTATAGTGTATTACACTGTACTATAGCTTATAATACTGTACTATTGTGTATTATACTGTACTATACTATACTGTACTATCCTATAGTGTACTACACTGTACTATCCTAAAGTGTACTATAGTGTATTATACTGTACTATACTATAGTGTATTACACTGTACTATAGCTAATAAATACTGTACTATTGTGTATTATACTGTACTATACTATACTGTGCTATCCTATAGTGTACTATAGTGTATTATACTGTAATATCCTATAGTGTATTATACTGTGCTATCCTATAGTGTACTATAGTGTATTATACTGTACTATCCTATAGTGTATTATACTGTACTATCCTATAGTGTACTATAGTGTATAATACTGTACTATCCTATAGTGTACTATAGTGTATTATACTGTACTATCCTATAGTGTACTATAGTGTATTATACTGTACTATCCTACAGTGTACTATAGTGTAATATACTGTACTATCCTATAGTGTACTATAGTGTATTATACTGTACTATCCTATAGTGTACTATAGTGTATTATACTGTACTATCCTATAGTGTATTATACTGTACTATCCTATAGTGTACTATAGTGTATTATACTGTACTATCCTATAGTGTACTATAGTGTACTATCCTATAGTGTATTATACTGTACTATCCTATAGTGTACTATCCTATAGTGTATTATACTGTACTATCCTATAGTGTACTATAGTGTATTATACTGTACTATCCTATAGTGTGCTATAGTGTATTATACTGTACTATCCTATAGTGTACTATAGTGTATTATACTGTACTATCCTATAGTGTACTATAGTGTATTATGCTGTACTATCCTATAGTGTACTATAGTGTATTATACTGTACTATAGCTTATAATACTGTACTATTGTGTATTATACTGTACTATACTATACTGTACTATCCTATAGTGTACTACACTGTACTATCCTAAAGTGTACTATAGTGTATTATACTGTACTATACTATAGTGTATTACACTGTACTATAGCTAATAAATACTGTACTATTGTGTATTATACTGTACTATACTATACTGTGCTATCCTATAGTGTACTATAGTGTATTATACTGTAATATCCTATAGTGTATTATACTGTGCTATCCTATAGTGTACTATAGTGTATTATACTGTAATATCCTATAGTGTATTATACTGTGCTATCCTATAGTGTACTATAGTGTATTATACTGTACTATCCTATAGTGTATTATACTGTACTATCCTATAGTGTACTATAGTGTATAATACTGTACTATCCTATAGTGTACTATAGTGTATTATACTGTACTATCCTATAGTGTACTATAGTGTATTATACTGTACTATCCTACAGTGTACTATAGTGTAATATACTGTACTATCCTATAGTGTACTATAGTGTATTATACTGTACTATCCTATAGTGTACTATAGTGTATTATACTGTACTATCCTATAGTGTATTATACTGTACTATCCTATAGTGTACTATAGTGTATTATACTGTACTATCCTATAGTGTACTATAGTGTACTATCCTATAGTGTATTATACTGTACTATCCTATAGTGTACTATCCTATAGTGTATTATACTGTACTATCCTATAGTGTACTATAGTGTATTATACTGTACTATCCTATAGTGTACTATAGTGTATTATACTGTACTATCCTATAGTGTACTATAGTGTATTATACTGTACTATCCTATAGTGTACTATAGTGTATTATGCTGTACTATCCTATAGTGTACTATAGTGTATTATACTGTACTATCCTATAGTGTACTATAGTGTATTATACTGTACTATCCTATAGTGTACTATAGTGTATTATACTGTACTATCCTATAGTGTACTATAGTGTACTATCCTATAGTGTATTATACTGTACTATCCTATAGTGTACTATAGTGTACTATCCTATAGTGTATTATACTGTACTATCCTATAGTGTACTATAGTGTACTATCCTATAGTGTATAATACTGTACTATCCTATAGTGTATTATACTGTACTATCCTATAGTGTACTATAGTGTATTATACTGTACTATCCTATAGTGTACTATAGTGTATTATACTGTACTATCCTATAGTGTACTATAGTGTATTATACTGTACTATACTATAGTGTACTGTACCTGAGACATCCGGTGGTGTTGTAGAAGATGTCAACCTCAGAGGGGCTCTGATGGATGACCTCAGAGTCTCCACTTCCTGAGAGCGGGATCAGAATCGTCTCTGTGAGCTCAGCTAGCGTCTCCTTGGCTAGTTTCTCCTTCAGGTTGTCTTTGGATGACAGGTTCCACAGAATACCTGACAGAAAACCCAGAGAGACACGCACGCTCAGTAAAGTGGGCCCAGGGTGGTTCACAAACACATCATAGAAAGCATGATTCTCAGCGGGCAAATTGCATCTTCATAACATACTTTTCTCGTTGTAAACTCGTCAACTGGTATCTTTTTCTTTCTTCAAAATCAGGTAAATACGTCTTTTGGTGACAATATCAACTAGCAAACACGTGTAGTGTGTTACCACTATGACCAGTCTCGTAGGACCTAACCATGCTGTCATTACAGCTCTCGACAGCTTGTCTTTCTCTCTCTCTCTCTCCTCTACAGCAGTTCCCAATCGCTGTGCACAAACAACCTGAACGTGTAGAGGGCCAGACAGTGATTGTGTTCTAACAGCTTGACTAGAGGGAGTGAAAGGACTGTGAGTCATACTGGGTGTGGTAGAGAGAACACTACATGTGGAGACAACTCCGTCCTATACACTATGTACTCCTCACACACACGAAAACAGACACCACCTTTTCATGGATGTGTCTTATTCAGGTCCCATAAAGGGTAACGGGTCCTCAGCTCTCCACTCCCTCACCACCACCCTGCAACCCAAATATTCCTTATTGGGGTTGACGAACTCACTTAACCCCAGAATCTGTTGTAGAAAGCTAGGCGTTGAGGAGTTTCCTTTGAGTCCAAAAGAGAGTTTCAGTTCAACCCTCAGCCTGCTACCGGTCTAGACAGGAGGATGGAAAGGTTAAGATAGACTACAGAGAGGCAGGGACGTTAACTAGAGCAGAGAAAAGCCCTCAGATCTCAGCAATTCAACATGGCCGCCAGTCCACCTATCACAGAACGTTGACTCGGATGTGAATGCCAGTTCTACTCATTCTATTTCCATGGAGTCAACTCTATTGAGAGGCCATGGTGTGAGTGACAGACAGGGTTCTCATACCTGTTATATCACCTAGTTATTTCACCTAAAGTTATTTCACCTAAAGTTATTTCACCTAAAGTTATTTCACCTAGTTATTTCACCTAGTTATTTCACCTAAAGTTATTTCACCTAAAGTTATTTCACCTAGTTATTTCACCTAAAGTTATTTCACCTAGTTATTTCACCTAGTTATTTCACATAGTTCTTTCACCTAAAGTTCTTTCACCAGGTATGTTACGTTCTTTTATTTTTTGTTACCCCTTTTTCTCCCCAATTTGATGGTATCCAGTTGGTAGTTACAGTCTTGTCTCATCGCTGCAACTCCCGTACGGACTCTGGAGAGGCGAAGGTCGAGAGCCATGCGTCCTCCGAAACACAACCCAGCCAAGCCACACTGCTTCTTGACACAATGCCCACTTAACCCAGAAGCACCAATGTGTCGGAGGAAACGCCGTACACCTGGAGACCGTGTCAGCGTGCACTGAGCCCGGCCCGCCACAGGAGTCGCTAGCGGGCGATGGGACAAGAACATCCCTGCCGGCCAAACCCTCCCCTAACCCGGACGACGCTGGGCCAATTGTGCGCCGCCCCATGTGTATCCCGGGCGCGGCCGGCTGCGACAGAGCCTGGACTCGAAACTAGCACTGCGATGCAGTGCCTTAGACCACGGCGTCACTCGGGAGGCCGAACACATTCTCTTTTCCAACAACGGCCTGTCAGCGTATCTTACCTGGCTACCTTAGAGATGAATGCACTAACTGGAGGTTTCTTTGGATACGATACTATATGACTTTGTTGTCCATATGTTACAGGCAAACAATGGACATGTGTCTTCCACTCCGTCCTCGACCCCCCCCTGCCACCACCACCACCACCACCACCACCACCACCACCACCACCAGACAGCACAAATCACACAGTCTGCTCAATGACAAACATTTAAAATGTCCCGACCCGTGATGTTCTTGCGTAGCTCGTCATCATTCTCCTTCAGAGCATTTATGAGCTGTGGAATTCCTCCCTCCTCGATGAGAGACATCTTGTTGTCCATGTTCTCATAGATGACGTTCCTCATAGCCCCTGTGGCGTAGCGAGCCACCTCCTGGTTCTCACTGTTGAACAGCCTCACCAGCTCCGGGATGGCCTTATATTGCCGCACCTAGTGATGGAAGAGAGAGAGGGACAACTCTGTAAGGTTCAGACTCAAACGTATGGTACTAATTCACTCCCTACCCCATCTCCTTGGCCCCAACCAGTCAATGTTTTTGCAGGTCTGGAGAGGTGAAGGCCGAAGGGTAGAGGTATAGAATTAATTGGGACTGGCTGGAGCTCCTTAGTGAACCCTGTTACCCCTCCAACAAGAGGATACATAAATAACTATCTGTAATGCTGCTAGTTAACAGAACAAGTTCCTACAACAGGAGTAGTCAACCCTGTTCCTGGGGTACTGCGGGATTGTGTTTCAACTAGGCACCACACCTGACCAACTGAGCTAATTGATCAGTTCAGTGATTACCTAAATTCCACACACCTGGTCTTCCGGTGACACTCCAGGACCAGGGTTGCCTACCCCTGTCCTACACGATACCTGTCTGTGACAAACTACTACAGACCTGCTTGGAACAAAATTGTGTCTGTCTGTCTGTCACATCAACAAGACCACATTCTTTTATAATGACTAAGATTACATGAACGCCTGCTGAACTGTGGCATAAATCAAAGTTGAGACTTTTATAATAAGCTGCTACGACAAGATTGCCAGTTGATACACAATAGTTATTATGCAACTAACAACTTCACCACTATTAAAGTATGTCCCTTATATTCTGCTAAGGAATACTGTACCACACCGACTGGGGATGCATGTCTGAGGGTTCGTCAGTTAGTCGTCTTTTCCACATCAGACAGTGGAAACATCACAAAGAAGGAAACATCAGACATGGCAAACATAATTGCATCACTTTTTTAAAAAATTTTATGTGTTGAAAATCCCAAATGGTTTGCATAGTCAACTTACACACACAGCTCTGACACACACACTTATCCCACCAGACATGCCACCAGGGGTCTTTTCACAATCCGCAAATCCATAACAAATTCAAGAAAGCGTACTGTATTATATAGAGCCATTATTGCCGTTCCATCTCATATTGCTCAAATAAACAGCAAACCAGGTTTAAAAAAACAGATAAATGGACAACCTGTGGACAACCTATTCCCAATGGGTCCCAAATGGACAACTATTCCCCATGGGTCCCAAATGGTCAACCTATTCCCAATGGGTCCCAAATGGACAACTATTCCCCATGGGTCCCAAATGGACAACCTATTCCCCATGGGTCCCAAATGGACAACTATTCCCCATGGGTCCCAAATGGACAACTATTCCCCATGGGTCCCAAATGGACAACTATTCCCCATGGGTCCCAAATGGACAACTATTCCCCATGGGTCCCAAATGGACAACTATTCCCCATGGGTCCCAAATGGACAACTATTCCCCATGGGTCCCAAATGGACAACCTATTCCCCATGGGTCCCAAATGGAAAACCTATTCCCCATGGGCCCTGGTCTAAAGTAGTGCACTATATAGGGAATAGGGTTCTATAGGGCCCTGGTCTAAAGTAGTGCACTATATAGGGAATAGGGTTCTATAGGGCTCTGGTCTAAAGTAGTGCACTATATAGGGAATAGGGTTCTATAGGGTCCTGGTCTAAAGTAGTGCACTATATAGGGAATAGGGTTCCATTTGAGAACCAGACAAAAAGGAACTCCCTTATTACCTGGTTCTTGGAATCGCTGTTGTTGTAGCATTCGTGTTGAATATAAGCTGCTCCCAGAACCTGCATGTCAGCATCGTCCTCCTTCAGGTACCTCACCGCCGTGCCCATGTCCAAGTTATTAATCCTGTCCAATCACAAAGAGAGCAATCAATCATTATGGCCCCCCGGGGGATTCAATCTGATCACGAGGGTGGACAACGCAGCTTTTAAAGGCAATGTTACCGCGTTTATTTAAGGTAAACACTGCAGATGTCGGCTCGTTTAAAAATGACATTTAAATTATCAAGCCTGCTATAATGTGTATCTACCGTGGATCAGAATGAATGAGAGCCACCTGCAATCTAGGCCTAATCATCCAACATTGGTGCCCGACCTCACTAACCCTCTTGAGGTTGAATGGAAGCAAGTCCCCCTGCAGCAATGTTCAAACATGTAGTGGAAAGCCTTCCCAGAAGACTGGAGGCTATTCTAGCAGCAATGTTCAAACATCTAGTGGAAAGCCTTCCCAGAAGAGTGGAGGCTGTTTTAGCAGCAATGTTCCAACATCTAGTGGAAAGCCTTCCCAGAATAGTGGAGGCTGTTATAGCAGCAATGTTCCAACATCTAGTGGAAAGTCTTCCCTGAAGAGTGGAGGCTGTTATAGCAGCAATGTTCCAACATCTAGTGGAAAGCCTTCCCAGAAGACTGGAGGCTGTTATAGCAGCAATGTTCCAACATCTAGTGGAAAGCCTTCCCAGAAGAGTAGAGGCTGTTATAGCAGCAATGTTCCAACATCTAGTGGAAAGCCTTCCCAGAAGAGTGGAGGCTGTTATAGCAGCAAAGGGGGGACCAACTCCTTATTAACGGCCATGATTTTTGAATGAGATGTTTGACGAGCAGGTGTCCACATACTTTTGGTCATGTAGTTAATCAAGACAAGTCCTGGAATGAAAATCATAGGCTAGTCAATTGAGAATCACCTTTGAATAAGTTTTTTGTCCTGTGTCTGGGAAACTGGCCCTCTGTGTATGACAGGGTTGAGGTCAATTACATTCAAAGGAAGTACACTGAAATGAGGCAAACTGTGGCAAAACTCAACCCTGGTATCTGATTAGGCAAACTGTGGCAAAACTCAACCCTGGTATCTGATTAGGCAAACTGTGGCAAAACTCAACCCTGGTATCTGATTAGGCAAACAAGGGTAAAACTCAACCCTGGTATCTGATTAGGCAAACAAGGGTAAAACTCAACCCTGGTTGTCTAATTAGGTAAACTGAGGTAATACTTGACCAGCCAGGCCAACATAATTCACAGATTTCACTGCCATGGTATAATTATGTGCCTGTGTGAATGGTAACTCATCTTAAGGTAGCACACTGTGTGTTTTTTTTCTCCATCTACTGCGCTAACCGCTAGGCGCCAGCTGTTTGTGTGTGACATGTGAAGCCTAAAACTGCTGTGGTACCACACCCAAACCAGTCCTGCCACTTAAGGGAGCAACGCGGGAGTCGTCTCAGAATCCATAGCTGTTACACACATAGAAACACTTACACACTTTTTTCACACTCTTCACATACACTGCTGCTACTGTTAATTATCTATCCTGATTGGTCACTTTTAACTGACTTTTAACTCTGCGTTGTTGGTTAAGGGCTCGTAAGTAAGCATTTCACAGTAAAGTCTACACCTATTGTATTAGGCATGTGACCAATAACATGTGACCAATAACATGCGACCAATAATATTTGACCAATAACATGTGACCAATAACATGTGACCAATAACATGCGACCAATAACATTTGACCAATAAGATGTGACCAATAACATGCGACCAATAAGATGTGACCAATAACATGTGACCAATAACATGTGATTTATATTATTACAGTACATGTAATATACATGCACCCAGGGGTATTGCAGCTTGACCCTCATGTTCTGCACCCAGGGGTACTGCAGCTTGACCCTCATGTACTGCACTCAGGGGTACTGCAGCTTGACCCTCATGTACTGCACCCAGGGGCATTGCAACTTGACCCTCATGTTCTCGTCTTAACTGTGTATGAAATTTCTGTTGTTCGCTACACATGGACAATAAAGTTGTATTCTATTCTATTATATTGTCATTGTGTATCCAGTCCTTACTCTTGAGGTTTCCCCCATGCTGCCAGTCATGTCTTACCCACTGAGGTTTCCCCCATGCTGCCAGTCATGTCTTACCCACTGAGGTTTCCCATGCTGCCAGTCATGTCTTACACACTGAGGTTTCCCCCATGCTGCCAGTCATGTCTTACCCACTGAGGTTTCCACCATGCTGCCAGTCATGTCTTACCCACTGAGGTTTCCCATGCTGCCAGTCATGTCTTACCCACTGAGGTTTCCCCCATGCTGCCAGTCATGTCTTACCCACTGAGGTTTCCCATGCTGCCAGTCATGTCTAACCCACTGAGGTTTCCCCCATGCTGCCAGTCATGTCTTACCCACTGAGGTTTCCCCCATGCTGCCAGTCATGTCTTACCCACTGAGGTTTCCCCCATGCTGCCAGTCATGTCTTACCCACTGAGGTTTCCCATGCTGCCAGTCATGTCTTACCCACTGAGGTTTCCCATGCTGCCAGTCATGTCTTACCCACTGAGGTTTCCTATGCTGCCAGTCATGTCTTACCCACTGAGGTTTCCCATGCTGCCAGTCATGTCTTACCCACTGAGGTTTCCTATGCTGCCAGTCATGTCTTACCCACTGAGGTTTCCCCCATGCTGCCAGTCATGTCTTACCCACTGAGGTTTCCCATGCTGCCAGTCATGTCCATCGGTCCGTCGTAGATATCCATGCCCTTCCCGACACTGTGAATGCTCTTGACAGACATGGTCCTGGGAAGAGAGGCCTGTCTCTGTTGCTGCATCGTCATCAGATTCCCCTGAGACCCCGACGACACCTACAATAAATACATAATAATAAAATAAAATGAATAACAATTATAGATTTGAATTTGTATAGCGCTAAGGCATTTAAAAATATATATATAATAGCTAATAATAGTAATATGACAGATAAACATCAAGGCAGGTAAAATAGTGATAGTGTAGAAGTTGCTAAGAATACTTCTCAGATTAGACCCGGCCCGTCCTGAACCATGGGCTATGTGAAAATATGGGGGCTCACCTCCCAGTGTTGTTATATAGTATATATACACACACACACACACATATATATATATATATATATATATATATATATATATATATATATATATATATATATATATATATATGTATATATATATATATATATACTGTATATAGTGTTATAGTGTGTTGTATTTTTATACCGTATTATTGTGTGTTGTATTGTTCTACTGTATTATAGTGTGTTGTATTTTATACTGTATTATAGTGTGGTGTATTGTTCTACTGTATTATAGTGTGTTGTATTTTATACTGTATTATAGTGTGTTGTATTTTATACAGTATTATAGTGTGTTGTATTTTATACAGTATTATAGTGTGTTGTATTTTATACTGTATTATAGTGTGTTGTATTTTATACAGTATTATAGTGTGTTGTATTTTTATACCGTATTATTGTGTGTTGTATTGTTCTACTGTATTATAGTGTGTTGTATTTTATACTGTATTATAGTGTGTTGTATTGTTCTACTGTAATATAGTGTGTTGTATTTTATACTGTATTATAGTGTGGTGTATTGTTCTACTGTAATATAGTGTGTTGTATTTTATACTGTATTATAGTGTGTTGTATTGTTCTACTGTAATATAGTGTGTTGTATTTTATACTGTATTATAGTGTGTTGTATTGTTCTACAGTATTATAGTGTGTTGTATTTTATACAGTATTATAGTGTGTTGTATTCTTATACAGTATTATAGTGGGTTTTGTATGTTGACCTCACAAAATACATTTACGTGCAAATGAAATTAAATGTAACATATCTCGTTACCCTCACCTGGCCCATCACGAACCCACCTCCTCCATCCCCCCCACTGCTGTTCCCCCCGGGGGGGAAGGTAGACGAACCAGACGTGGATCCCATGGACATCCTGTTGTTCCTGTTGTTGATCCTGTTGATGGTGCGAAACGCTGGTCCTTTAAAGGAATGCTGCTGCTGGACCGACATCATCTCCTCTCCCCCCTACCGGATGTTACAAACATACGTATTTAAAAAAATAAATAATGTGTTGGAAATACAATCTTAGAAATACAATCGTTATAAAAACATACATGTTTTTACTGTGAAGAAGGGTTAGGGTTAGGGTTAGGGTTAGGGTTAGGAAGGTGTACTGTGACACGTTAAAAATGCCTTTGCTTTGACAAAGAACCAAGTTCTATTTTAGCGCCTAGCTACGCAGACGCTCGTGGATGAAAGGATTTGAATAGCATGTAATGTGTACATTTATTTTGCAAAGTGAGCGGTGTGGTCAACATGTAAAGCTAGTTAGGAGAGTGCATTGTTTGTTCCTAAATACATTTCAATTGTATAAGAAACAGGTTATCAAGTCAATTCACATGCCATGCAAACGGAATGTGTTAAAATCAAATTTCCGGTAGGGCTCCACCAACCATCATCTCCCCTCCGCTCTGGGCTAGTGTCCCGCTGAGTGAGCGCCTCATGGGTACCATGGACCCCTGTACTCCTATTCCTCCTCCTCCTGCCTGTCTCATTTGTGTCCCTGAGCTGTAGGCTCCTCCGCTAACAGTGCTGTAGACAGACTGCTGGCGGCTGAATGTGGCATCGCGGTCTGAGACCAGGCTGCAGCCATCGCTGACGTCTGCAGCCACCCAGGCTGCCACCGGAGACGGCTGAGAACAAGAATCAGAAACAGAATCAGGAAGTGTTGTTGCCAAGCGATGAACTGGAACAGGAACAAAGGAATTTGTCTTGGTGTGGATAAAACAGTTCATCATCAACATCCACATCAATCCACATCCCCATCAATCCAGATCCCCATCAATCCACATCCCCATCAATCCAGATCCCCATCAATCCACATCCCCATCATTCCAGATCCCCATCAATCCACATCCCCATCATTCAAGATCCCCATCAATCCACATCCCCATCATTCAAGATCCCCATCAATCCAGATCCCCATCAATCCAGATCATTATCAATCCAGATCATTATCAATCCAGATCCCCATCAATCCAGCTCATTATCAATCCAGATCCCCATCAATCCACATCATTATCAATCCAGATCCCCATCTATCCAGATCCCCATCAATCCAGATCATTATCAATCCAGATCCCCATCAATCCACATCATTATCAATCCAGATCATTATCAATCCAGATCATTATCAATCCAAATCCCCATCAATCCACATCATTATCAATCCAGATCCCCATCTATCCAGATCCCCATCAATCCAGATCATTATCAATCCAGATCCCCATCTATCCAGATCCCCATCTATCCAGATCATTATCAATCCAGATCCCCATCAATCCACATCATTATCAATCCAGATCCCCATCAGTCCAGATCATTATCAATCCACATCATTATCAATCCAGATCCCCATCAGTCCAGATTATTATCAATCCACATCATTATCAATCCACATCATCATAATACCACATCATTATCAATCCACATCATCATCCATCCACATCATCCACATCATCATCAATCCATCAATCCACATCATCCACATCATCATCAATCCAGGTAGAAAGACAACAATACAGATACATAGAACAACACTTCATGTTCACACAATAAACACACAAAACATAATATATAAATGACTATACCTGTGCAGGCAGGTTCTGGAGCCTCATGGAGCGCAGAGAGGCCTCTGGGTCTGGCCCAGGGCCACGGCTCATCGTCCGGATCACAGTGGACATCTGTTGGCCCCTCATGTTGCCCCCTCCTCCCCGGTAGACCACTCCTCCCTGTAGAACAAAACATAAATAAACCAGAACCATGGAATTTACAGTATATTACTGTACACACACTAATTAAAGTAATTATTACTGTATACTAAATATGGTAACTATAGTGAAGTAATTATAATTAATAATTAAAATATATTTCTTATGTGGTATAGATTCAGTACACATAGATGTATACAGTACACAGAATAGAATAAATTATTAAAATACAATAAATTATTAAAATACAATAAACCATTTAATACAAATACAGTAAATCATTCAAATGCAATACATCATTCAAATACAGTAAATAATTCAAATACAGTAAATAATACAAATACAGTAAATAATTAAAATACAACAAATCATTAAAATACAGTAAATCATTAAAATACAATAAATCATTCAAATACAATACATCATTAAAATAAAGTGAATCCTTAAAATGTTACCTGGTAGCCCCCTCCTCCTAGAGAACCCCCTCCTGTGCGCATGTCATCAAGGTACTTGTACCCTCCACCTCCTCCTCCACCTCCTCCTCCTCTTCCACCTCCACCTCTTCCTCCACCTCCCATGGTGACCCTCTGACCACCTCCCAGGTCCACCGCCGAGTGGGAGGAGAAACCGCCTGAGTATTGAGACATATTGGGAGCCTGGGGGACAGAGGAGGAGGAATAGGAGGGGGGAAAGAGGAGGGGAGGAAGGAGGAGGAAGGAGGAGGAGGAGAAGAAGAATAAAGAAGAAGACGTTTAACCAACCCCCTGAGACACAACCCCCCCCCCCCCCCCCCTCCTCTAGAAAGCTTAGGGGCACAATGGAACAAAGGCTTGTTGAATCATTATTAGATTCTGTAAATGCAATAGGTCACTGTCATAAAAGGGAGTGGTTGACGCAAATGAAAGTCTGTGCACCTACATTGTGCAACGCTACTTGTAAAGTCATAGGATATTGTTGGGGTTTCGATTCTTATTTTATTTTTTACAGTCAACAAGGCCACTAATGGAGTTCTTTATGTTGCTGATATATTACCCTGTCATCTGAATGATGTACTTAAATAATCTACTGGATATTTGCTGAATCTAGTACAAAAAACACAATATACGTCCGGAAAAATATTACATTCATTAAATCAATGAATGTATCAATGAAAGTTCATTCAACAATGCAGTTGTGTAATGGTGTCATAGTCTAAAGACGTCTGCTATGCTAACGTGATGTGGAAACATTATGACTGTGAGATGTGGAGGAATCTGGAGGGTGGAAACATTATGACTGTGAGATGTGAGAGGAATCTGGAGGGTGGACTTTACGTCCTGGAGAGATTGGTACAGAGCTGCTGTGAAAATACCACACTTCCAGAGAAGACCTAACTCACTGGCTCGCTCTCTGGCACACTGCCCTGTGAAACCATCCCACTGTGTATTTACAGGAAGCTGCAGAGGGCATACACAGAGTATACTGTCCACATGTTAATGGAAACAGATAGAGAGACATTATAGACACTATCTCTTTATTTGGCGATGACGAGCCACTTAGGTCTTCATGGGCCTTTTGCTGAACACATTATCTGACATCCAGAAACCACTGGATGTGTAATGGATGCAATATCTTCCTAAGAGTAAAGAATATGTCGACAGGTCTGGGGCCTGTCATAACAGGTGTGGAGGCTGTGTAGACGGGACTACCACTCACCACGACAGGTCTGGGGCCTGTCATAACAGGTGTGGAGGCTGTGTAGACGGGACTACCACTCACCACGACAGGTCTGGGGCCTGTCATAACAGGTGTGGAGGCTGTGTAGACAGGACTACCACTCACCACGACAGGTCTGGAGCCTGTGTAAACAGGACTACCACTCACCACGACAGGTCTGGGGCCTGTCATAACAGGTGTGGAGGCTGTGTAGACGGGACTACCACTCACCACGACAGGTCTGGGGCCTGTCATAACAGGTGTGGAGGCTGTGTAGACAGGACTACCACTCACCATGACAGGTCTGGGGCCTGTGTAAACAGGACTACCACTCACCACGACAGGTCTGGGGCCTGTCATAACAGGTGTGGAGGCTGTGTAGACGGGACTACCACTCACCACGACAGGTCTGGGGCCTGTCATAACAGGTGTGGAGGCTGTGTAGACAGGACTACCACTCACCATGACAGGTCTGGGGCCTGTGTAAACAGGACTACCACTCACCACGACAGGTCTGGAGCCTGTGTAAACAGGACTACCACTCACCATGACAGGTCTGGAGCCTGTCATAACAGGACTACCACTCACCACGACAGGTCTGGAGCCTGTGTAAACAGGACTACCACTCACCATGACAGGTCTGGGGCCTGTGTAAACAGGACTACCACTCACCACGACAGGTCTGGAGCCTGTCATAACAGGACTACCACTCACCACGACAGGTCTGGAGCCTGTGTAAACAGGACTACCACTCACCATGACAGGTCTGGGGCCTGTGTAAACAGGACTACCACTCACCACGACAGGTCTGGAGCCTGTGTAAACAGGACTACCACTCACCATGACAGGTCTGGAGCCTGTCATAACAGGACTACCACTCACCATGACAGGTCTGGAGCCTGTCATAACAGGACTACCACTCACCACGACAGGTCTGGAGCCTGTGTAAACAGGACTACCACTCACCATGACAGGTCTGGGGCCTGTCATAACAGGTGTGGAGGCTGTGTAGACAGGACTACCACTCACCACGACAGGTCTGGAGCCTGTGTAAACAGGACTACCACTCACCACGACAGGTCTGGAGCCTGTGTAAACAGGACTACCACTCACCATGACAGGTCTGGAGCCTGTCATAACAGGTGTGGAGGCTGTGTAGACAGGACTACCACTCACCATGACAGGTCTGGGGCCTGTCATAACAGGTGTGGAGGCTGTGTAGACAGGACTACCACTCACCACGACAGGTCTGGAGCCTGTGTAAACAGGACTACCACTCACCACGACAGGTCTGGGGCCTGTCATAACAGGTGTGGAGGCTGTGTAGACGGGACTACCACTCACCACGACAGGTCTGGGGCCTGTCATAACAGGTGTGGAGGCTGTGTAGACAGGACTACCACTCACCATGACAGGTCTGGGGCCTGTGTAAACAGGACTACCACTCACCACGACAGGTCTGGGGCCTGTCATAACAGGTGTGGAGGCTGTGTAGACGGGACTACCACTCACCACGACAGGTCTGGGGCCTGTCATAACAGGTGTGGAGGCTGTGTAGACAGGACTACCACTCACCATGACAGGTCTGGGGCCTGTGTAAACAGGACTACCACTCACCACGACAGGTCTGGAGCCTGTGTAAACAGGACTACCACTCACCATGACAGGTCTGGAGCCTGTCATAACAGGACTACCACTCACCACGACAGGTCTGGAGCCTGTGTAAACAGGACTACCACTCACCATGACAGGTCTGGGGCCTGTGTAAACAGGACTACCACTCACCACGACAGGTCTGGAGCCTGTCATAACAGGACTACCACTCACCACGACAGGTCTGGAGCCTGTGTAAACAGGACTACCACTCACCATGACAGGTCTGGGGCCTGTGTAAACAGGACTACCACTCACCACGACAGGTCTGGAGCCTGTGTAAACAGGACTACCACTCACCATGACAGGTCTGGAGCCTGTCATAACAGGACTACCACTCACCATGACAGGTCTGGAGCCTGTCATAACAGGACTACCACTCACCACGACAGGTCTGGAGCCTGTGTAAACAGGACTACCACTCACCATGACAGGTCTGGGGCCTGTCATAACAGGTGTGGAGGCTGTGTAGACAGGACTACCACTCACCACGACAGGTCTGGAGCCTGTGTAAACAGGACTACCACTCACCACGACAGGTCTGGAGCCTGTGTAAACAGGACTACCACTCACCATGACAGGTCTGGAGCCTGTCATAACAGGTGTGGAGGCTGTGTAGACAGGACTACCACTCACCATGACAGGTCTGGGGCCTGTCATAACAGGTGTGGAGGCTGTGTAGACAGGACTACCACTCACCATGACAGGTCTGGAGCCTGTGTAGACGTAGGACTTGGAGCTGAACCCTGGGTTGAAGGTCTGGTACTTCATTGTTGAAGATCCGCCGTGTTCTAGAAAACAAAAGAGAGGGAAAATCTGACGGTCATTAAACCACACACCAAAGCCTGATCCAATTTAAAGACAACACTAAGGAGGGACCTGAATCAGCCCACCAAAGCCTGATCCAATTTAAACACAACACTAATGAAGGACCTGACATTTAAATATATATATATTTTTAATTTAACAAATTCTTATTTCCGACAGCCTACTCCGACGACGCTGGGCCAAATGTACGCGGCCCTATGGGACTCCCAATCACGTCTGGATTTGATACAACCTGGATTCTAACCGGGTACTATAGTGACACCTCTTGCACCGAGAAGCAGTGCCTCAGACCGCCGCGCCACTCGGAAGCCCAACAAAACAACGAGGCCTTGTGTTCGCAACCAACACACCCATAACAAACATTGAAATGACATTGACATAACTAGTATAATGATATGGGATATGACATCGTAAAACTTGTTGGGACATTTTATTATGACTGGATACAAGGTCCAGTGTGGTTATAACTGTAGGTCCCTTCATAAAGTACGGTTTACATAGGCAGGTGTTGTTGACAGCTACATAGTAGGAGAGTACAGGTGTTAGACAGCTGAGGGGGAATTCCCACCCGAGATAAGCGAGCGTAAATGGAACATAATTCCTTCTTTCTTTTTTTTTTAAATGCACTTTTCTCTCCAAGCATATTCTGATCGGGAACTTAAAGCACGATAGCATCATGCTATTCAACCTGCTATTCTTTTTTTTTTGGGGGGGGGGGGGGGTGGAGATCAAATAAATGAAGGTGTGGTCGGAGGTGTCTACAGAAATAACACCATTCTCCGCGCACCGTCCTTTTCAACTTGATAAGAGCTATTGATAAGAGCTATTGATAAGAGCTATTGATAAGAGCTATTGATAAGAGCTATTGATAAGAGCTAGGTAAATGAGCATTCCGTTTCGATAAGGGGATTGTAAATGTAAATGATTTTTATTTGATATATTTGACCTTATAATGGCTGGAGATAAATGTGAACCGAGTCACATGGCAGCGAACTGAAGTATATCAACATATCACATTTTCCACGGTGAAGTTGGTGAAATGCTGGCCTTATAACTTGCTGAGATGATATTTGAAGACCCGAGCTGTAGGCTTCTGTAGCCATTCACAAAATCACACTATAAACCTACCAGGTTGATTTATGGTTTCTAGAATGTTTTAATTATATGCTCAGACTTTTCACTATATTTTTTTATAATTTGTATCATGTAAAACATTAGCCACTAATCGTTAGCCACCGTCAGTTATACCCATATACATTTATAACTGTCTCTTTAGTGTTAGTTTCCTCACATTTATAACTTTAGTGTTAGTTTCCTCACATGTATAACTTTAGTGTTAGTTTCCTCACATGTATAACTTTAGTGTTAGTTTCCTTACATTTATAACTTTAGTGTTAGTTTCCTCACATTTCTAACTTTAGTGTTAGTTTCCTCACATTTCTAACTTTAGTGTTAGTTTCCTCACATTTATAACTTTAGTGTTAGTTTCCTAACATTTATAACTGTCTCTTTAATGTTAGTTTCCTCACATTTATAACTTTAGTGTTAGTTTCCTTACATTTATAACTTTAGTGTTAGTTTCCTCACATTTCTAACTTTAGTGTTAGTTTCCTCACATTTATAACTGTCTCTTTAATGTTAGTTTCCTCACATTTCTAACTTTAGTGTTAGTTTCCTCACATTTCTAACTTTAGTGTTAGTTTCCTCACATTTATAACTGTCTCTTTAATGTTAGTTTCCTCACATTTATAACTGTCTCTTTAATGTTAGTTTCCTCACATTTCTAACTTTAGTGTTAGTTTCCTCACATTTATAACTGTCTCTTTAATGTTAGTTTCCTCACATTTATAACTTTAGTGTTAGTTTCCTCACATTTATAACTTTAGTGTTAGTTTCCTCACATTTATAACTGTCTCTTTAGTGTTAGTTTCCTTACATTTATAACTTTAGTGTTAGTTTCCTCACATTTCTAACTTTAGTGTTAGTTTCCTCACATTTATAACTGTCTCTAGTGTTAGTTTCCTCACATTTATAACTGTCTCTTTAGTGTTAGTTTCCTCATGTTCGTTATAAGGATCGGACCAAGGCGCATGTGGTATGCGTACATTCTTATTTATTTAAAGAATGAACACTCAACAAAATAACAAAATAACCGAACTTGAATCTATACAAATGAATGCTGACAGGCAACTACACATAGACAAGATCCCACAAACACCAAAGGGAAATGGCTACCTAAATATGATACCCAATCAGAGACAACGATAAACAGCTGCCTCTGATTGGGAACCATATCAGGCCAACATAGAATGACAGAAAACCCTAGACCTGCAAAATCCTAGACATACAAAAACCCTAGACAATACAAAACTAGCGTACCCACCCTAGTCACACCCTGACCTAACCAAAATATAAAGAAAACAGAGATATCTCAGGTCAGGGCGTGACATTAGTGTTAGTTTCCTCACATATATAACTGTCTCTCTAGTGTTAGTTTCCTAACATTTATAACTGTCTCTCTAGTGTTAGTTTCCTCACATTTATAACTGTCTCTTTAGTGTTAGTTTCCTAACATTTATAACTGTCTCTCTAGTGTTAGTTTCCTAACATTTATAACTGTCTCTCTAGTGTTAGTTTCCTCACATTTATAACTGTCTCTCTAGTGTTAGTTTCCTCACATTTATAACTGTCTCTTTAGTGTTAGTTTCCTCACATTTATAACTTTAGTGTTAGTTTCCTCACATTTATAACTGTCTCTTTAGTGTTAGTTTCCTCACATGTATAACTGTCTCTTCAGTGTTAGTTTCCTCACATTTATAACTTTAGTGTTAGTTTCCTCACATTTATAACTGTCTCTTTAGTGTTAGTTTCCTCACATTTATAACTGTCTCTTTAATGTTAGTTTCCTCACATTTATAACTTTAGTGTTAGTTTCCTCACATTTATAACTTTAGTGTTAGTTTCCTCACATTTATAACTGTCTCTTTAGTGTTAGTTTCCTCACATTTATAACTGTCTCTTTAATGTTAGTTTCCTCACATTTATAACTTTAGTGTTAGTTTCCTCACATTTATAACTTTAGTGTTAGTTTCCTCACATTTATAACTGTCTCTCTAGTGTTAGTTTCCTCACATTTATAACTTTAGTGTTAGTTTCCTCACATTTATAACTGTCTCTCTAGTGTTAGTTTCCTCACATTTATAACTTTAGTGTTAGTTTCCTCACATTTATAACTGTCACTAGTTAGTTTCCTCACAATTTGCATCGTTCCATTACATTGTTAGGTTACCTTTCTTTCCTGTTTGACATTTGTGTGGTTGTTCCTGAGGATCGCTTGCTATAGTAGATCATATTAGGCTAACCTATTACAATAATTTGGGACATAAATGCTCTTCGGGGGGAAAAAAGGTGGTAAACAGAATCCTCTATGGTTTGTCCCCATAGAGGAATCATTTTTTTTGTGCTGCAGTACCATGAGGTTCTAGGTAGAAGCCTTCCAAAGAACTCGCTTGGAGTGTAACCTATTTGAATCATTATGGAACGCAGCCCACATGTAGCAGTTTGAACCTGGAGCTCACGGTTCAACGTTGTCATCACAGTTCCACGATTAGTGAGGATTATCAGGGTAGATTTATAGGACTACTGGTCAACCCCTGATTGTACACTTCTCACCTTTCAATATTTCATGGATTGAACAATTGAATATTGAAGAATAAAACCACTGTATTTTGTTTTTGTCGGGCACTCCAAATCGTTTGAAAAATATATTACTATTCATAAATACTTTCCTAACACCTATAATAATATAGAAGATCAGAGTATTTTTCAATCTAACACTTGGTACTCGGCATTCTTTCAATGATCCGTAATATTCTGAACTGTTCTCACCATGTATTTTAGTGAGTCTGTCAAGAAAATTCTAATTTCAAATCAAATCAAATTTTATTTGTCACATACACATGGTTAGCAGATGTTAATGCGAGTGTAGCGAAATGCTTGTGCTTCTAGTTCCGACAATGCAGTAATATCTAACAAGTAATCTAACTAACAATTCCAAAACTACTGTCTTGTACACAGTGTAAGGGGATAAAGAATATGTACATAAGGATATATGAATGAGTGATGGTACAGAGCAGCATAGGCAAGATACAGTAGATGGTATCGAGTACAGTATGTACAAATGAGATGAGTATGTAAACAAAGTGGCATAGTTTAAAGTGGCTAGTGATACATGTATTACATAAGGATACAGTCGATGATATAGAGTACAGTATATACGTATGCATATGAGATGAATAATGTAGGGTAAGTAACATTATATAAGGTAGCATTGTTTAAAGTGGCTAGTGATATATTTACATCATTTCCCATCAATTCCCATTATTAAAGTGGCTGGAGTTGAGTCAGTGTCAGTGTGTTGGCAGCAGCCACTCAGTGTTAGTGGTGGCTGTTTAACAGTCTGATGGCCTCTCTCGGTCCCAGCTTTGATGCACCTGTACTGACCTCGCCTTCTGGATGATAGCGGGGTGAACAGGCAGTTGCTCGGGTGGTTGATGTCCTTGATGATCTTTATGGCCTTCCTGTGACATCGGGTGGTGTAGGTGTCCTGGAGGGCAGGTAGTTTGCCCCCGGTGATGCGTTGTGCAGACCTCACTACCCTCTGGAGAGCCTTACGGTTGAGGGCGGTGCAGTTGCCATACCAGGCGGTGATACAGCCCGCCAGGATGCTCTCGATTGTGCATCTGTAGAAGTTTGTGAGTGCTTTTGGTGACAAGCCGAATTTCTTCAGCCTCCTGAGGTTGAAGAGGCGCTGCTGCGCCTTCTTCACGATGCTGTCTGTGTGAGTGGACCAATTCAGTTTGTCTGTGATGTGTATGCCGAGGAACTTAAAACTTGCTACCCTCTCCACTACTGTTCCATCGATGTGGATAGGGGGGTGTTCCCTCTGCTGTTTCCTGAAGTCCACAATCATCTCCTTAGTTTTGTTGACGTTGAGTGTGAGGTTATTTTCCTGACACCACACTCCGAGGGCCCTCACCTCCTCCCTGTAGGCCGTCTCGTCGTTGTTGGTAATCAAGCCTACCACTGTTGTGTCGTCCGCAAACTTGATGATTGAGTTGGAGGCGTGCGTGGCCACGCAGTCGTGGGTGAACAGGGAGTACAGGAGAGGGCTCAGAACGCACCCTTGTGGGGCCCCAGTGTTGAGGATCAGCGGGGAGGAGATGTTGTTGCCTACCCTCACAACCTGGGGGCGGCCCGTCAGGAAGTCCAGTACCCAGTTGCACAGGGCGGGGTCGAGACCCAGGGTCTCGAGCTTGATGACGAGCTTGGAGGGTACTATGGTGTTGAATGCCGAGCTGTAGTCGATGAACAGCATTCTCACATAGGTATTCCTCTTGTCCAGATGGGTTAGGGCAGTGTGCAGTGTGGTTGAGATTGCATCGTCTGTGGACCTATTTGGGCGGTAAGCAAATTGGAGTGGGTCTAGGGTGTCAGGTAGGGTGGAGGTGATATGGTCCTTGACTAGTCTCTCAAAGCACTTCATGATGACGGATGTGAGTGCTACGGGGCGGTAGTCGTTTAGCTCAGTTACCTTAGCTTTCTTGGGAACAGGAACAATGGTGGCCCTCTTGAAGCATGTGGGAACAGCAGACTGGTATAGGGATTGATTGAATATGTCCGTAAACACACCGGCCAGCTGGTCTGCGCATGCTCTGAGGGCGCGGCTGGGGATGCCGTCTGGGCCTGCAGCCTTGCGAGGGTTAACACGTTTAAATGTCTTACTCACCTCGGCTGCAGTGAAGGAGAGACCGCATGTTTTCGTTGCAGGCCGTGTCAGTGGCACTGTATTGTCCTCAAAGCGGGCAAAAAAGTTATTTAGTCTGCCTGGGAGCAAGACATCCTGGTCCGTGACTGGGCTGGATTTCTTCCTGTAGTCCGTGATTGACTGTAGACCCTGCCACATGCCTCTTGTGTCTGAGCCGTTGAATTGAGATTCTACTTTGTCTCTGTACTGGCGCTTAGCTTGTTTGATAGCCTTGTGGAGGGAATAGCTGCACTGTTTGTATTCGGTCATGTTACCAGACACCTTGCCCTGATTAAAAGCAGTGGTTCGCGCTTTCAATTTCACAAGGAACATCGTATTTAAAAGGATGTCTTTAGATACATATACTGAAAACCCTATTGAATGAAAACTTCCATGAGAAAATATGCTGGTCAGCAAGTGGGAGGGTTTTCAGTAGTTGAATGACATGTGTTCAGCATGTGAAGGGAACCACGCCTGCAAAGCCCATCCCGCACCTGCATACGCTAAGTCTAAGTCTAAGTCGGAATCAGGCACCTGCATACGCTAAGTCTAAGTCTAAGTCGGAATCAGGCACCTGCATACGCTAAGTCTAAGTCTAAGTCTAAGTCTAAGTCGGAATCAGGCACCTGCATACGCTAAGTCTAAGTCGGAATCAGGCCCAGAGAGAGCAGCGCTAAGAGGAAAGGTATCTCTTGTCATAATTACACCTAATAATGTCAACTAATTAACTGGACCTTCTGCATAAATTATACAATACCGACAACTCAGGTTCCTGTTTACTCACACAAACACACACAAGCACACCTTCGCACACACACACACACACACACACGCACGCACGCACACACGCACACACACACACACACACACACACACACACACACACACACACACACACACACACACACACACACACACACACACACATACAAGCACACCTTTGCGCGCACACACACACAAACACACTACCCATTACACCAACATGTGATCATCTATATTCTGACCTGGTTGTCAATGGTTACCTGACAGTCAGGAGGACAACAATACTGATCCAGTACCTGTGTCACACCTGACCTGACCTGGGTGCAAATAGCATTTGTTTTCTTTCAAATACTTTGAGCATGTGAGCAAGCCTGTAGAGCCGCAGGGGCGGGATTAGCATCGGGGCTATTCCATTGGATGTACTACTTCAGACAAGTTGAAATAAAGCACAGGTAAAGGATTTAAAAGAAAACAACCCAGCGTCCTCAGGAGAGAGAGACAGCGGCTTAATAACTGCTGCTGTGTAAGTGAAGCCCTGAGAGAGAGACAGATAACATACATATTGTTATTGTTGTTGTTCTATAACATACATATTGTTGTTGTTGTTGTTCTATAACATACATATTGTTGTTGTTGTTGTTCTATAACATACATATTGTTGTTGTTGTTGTTCTATAACATACATATTGTTATTGTTGTTGTTCTATAACATACATATTGTTGTTGTTGTTGTTCTATAACATACATATTGTTGTTGTTCTATAACATACATATTGTTGTTGTTCTATAACATACATATTGTTGTTGTTGTTGTTCTATAACATACATATAGTTGTTGTTCTATAACATACATATTGTTATTGTTGTTGTTCTATAACATACATATTGTTGTTGTTCTATAACATACATATTGTTGTTGTTGTTGTTCTATAACATATATATTGTTGTTGTTCTATAACATACATATTGTTGTTGTTCTATAACATACATATTGTTGTTGTTGTTGTTCTATAACATACATATTGTTGTTGTTGTTGTTCTATAACATATATATTGTTGTTGTTCTATAACATACATATTGTTATTGTTGTTGTTCTATAACATACATATTGTTGTTGTTGTTGTTCTATAACATACATATTGTTGTTGTTGTTGTTCTATAACATATATATTGTTGTTGTTCTATAACATACATATTGTTGTTGTTGTTGTTCTATAACATATATATTGTTGTTGTTCTATAACATACATATTGTTGTTGTTCTATAACATACATATTGTTGTTGTTGTTGTTCTAAAACATACATAGTGTTATTGTTGTTGTTCTATAACATACATATTGTTGTTGTTCTATAACATACATATTGTTATTATTGTTGTTCTATAACATACATATTGTTGTTGTTGTTGTTCTATAACATACATATTGTTGTTGTTCTATAACATACATATTGTTGTTGTTCTATAACATACATATTGTTGTTGTTCTATAACATACATATTGTTGTTGTTCTATAACATACATATTGTTATTGTTCTATAACGTACATATTGTTGTTGTTCTATAACATACATATTGTTGTTGTTCTATAACGTACATATTGTTGTTGTTCTATAACATACATATTGTTGTTGTTGTTGTTCTATAACGTACATATTGTTGTTGTTCTATAACGTACATATTGTTGTTGTTCTCTAACGTACATATTGTTGTTGTTGTTGTTCTATAACGTACATATTGTTATTGTTCTATAACATACATATTGTTGTTGTTCTATAACATACATATTGTTGTTGTTCTATAACATACATAGTGTTATTGTTATTGTTCTATAACATACATATTGTTGTTGTTCTATAACATACATATTGTTGTTGTTGTTGTTCTATAACATACATATAGTTGTTGTCATTGTTCTAAAACATATTTGTACAGTAGCTACTGTAAATGGAGACAAACAAAGTGTATCCTGTCCCAGAGGAATATGTTACTGAGGAATATGTTACTGAGGAATATGTTACTGAGGAATATGTTACAGAGGAATATGTTACTGAGGAATATGTTACTGAGGAATATGTTACTGAGGAATATGTTACAGAGGAATATGTTACTGAGGAATATGTTACAGAGGAATATGTTACTGAGGAATATGTTACTGAGGAATATGTTACTGAGGAATATGTTACTGAGGAATATGTTACTGAGGAATATGTTACTGAGGAATATGTTACTGAGGAATATGTTACTGAGGAATATGTTACTGAGGAATATGTTACTGAGAACCAGTGTGTGCAGAGAGAGGAGACAATTTGGTTACATTTAAATGTTTCACATGCTGTGACATGACCTGCTTAAATTATAGGCGAGCTATGAGCATAGACTGGTCCAGACAGATCCTTCATTTACCAGAAATGATCTCACAGAAATGACTGTTGGCCCCTGTCATATCCTAACACAAAGGAAATGGGACTGTTCCCCCTGACATACTCTCTCTCTCTCAAACCTCAAAGGAACTGATCCCCTGTGTTGAAGTACAGGGTGAGACCTATAGCCCAGTAGGTTAATTCCCAACAGGCTCTGAAACAGGCCCAGATTTGCATCACAGATGTAATATTTTATACTGAATGGAAGCAATACTTTTATCACTGCTAACATCCAGTAGAAAGCTGAAAGACGGTGTGTATGTGTGTGTGGTGTGTGTGTGTGTGTGTGTGTGTGCGTGCGTGCGTGCGTGCGTGCGGGCGTGCGTGCGTGCGTGTGTGTGTGTGTGTGTGTGTGTGTGTGTGTGTGTGTGTGTGTGTGTGTGTGTGCGTGCGTGCGTGCGTGCGTGCGTGGTGCGTGTGTGTGTGTGTGTGTGTGTGTGTGTGTGCGTGCTAGTGTGTGCGTGCGTGCGTGCGTGTGTGTGTGTGCGTGTGTGTGTAACTCCAGGCAGGTAGGCAAGAAGGTAGAGGTGTGTGAGCTTCATGCTTAGCTGAGTCAGAGCCTCAGGCAACAAACCGGTTGGTGAAGGATAAGGTAAGAAAAAGAGAGGGAAAGAGTGAGAGGTGAGAAATGTAGAAAGAAAAGAGAGACACACCCCATGTCTGAGAGACACACCCCATGGCCCAGGCCCTGCTGACAACACCACAACACCCCATGGCCCAGGCCCTGCTGACAACACCACAACACCCCATGGCCCAGGCCCTGCTGACAACACCACAACACCCCATGGCTGAGGCCCTGCTGACAACACCACAACACCCCATGGCCCAGGCCCAGGCCCTGCTGACAACACCACAAGACCCAATGGCCCAGGCCCTGCTGACAACACCACAAGACCCAATGGCCCAGGCCCTGCTGACAACACCACAACACACTATGGCTGAGGCCCTGCTGACAACACCACAACACACTATGGCTGAGGCCCTGCTGACAACACCACAACACCCCATGGCCCAGGCCCTGCTGACAACACCACAACACCCCATGGCTGAGGCCCTGCTGACAACACCACAACACACTATGGCTGAGGCCCTGCTGACAACACCACAACACACTATGGCTGAGGCCCTGCTGACAACACCACAACACCCCATGGCCCAGGCCCTGCTGACAACACCACAACACCCCATGGCTGAGGCCCTGCTGACAACACCACAACACCCCATGGCTGAGGCCCTGCTGACAACACCACAACACCCCATGGCCCAGGCCCAGGCCCTGCTGACAACACCACAAGACACCATGGCTGAGGCCCTGCCCTGCTGACAACACCACAATGGCTGAGAAAAAACCCACTCAGT